>NW_025795546.1:0-2715 GCF_021613505.1 Equus quagga
CCTACTATCACCACTCTTATTCAACATAGTACTGGAGGTTTTGGCCAGAGCAATTAGGCAAGAGAAAGGAATGAAAGGAATCCAAACAGGGAGTGAGGAATTGAACCTCTTGCTGTTTCCAGGTGACATGATCTTATATATAGAAAACCCTAAAGGATCCGTCGGGAAACTAATAGAAATAATTAGCAACTACAGTAGAGTTGCGGGATACAAAACTTACAAAACTTGTTTGCATTTCTATACTCTAATAACGAACTTATGGAAAGAGAAATCAAGAATATAATTCCATTTATAATTGCAACAAAAAGAATAAAGTATTTAGGAATAAATTAAACCAAGGAGGTGAAGGGCTTATGCAATTAAAACTATAAGACATTATTGAAAGATATAGATGATGACATAAAGAGATGGAAAGAGATTCCATGCACATGGATTGCAGGAATAAGCATAGTTAAAATGTCCATACTACCCAAAACAATCTACAGATTCAATGCAATCCCAATCAGAATCCCAATGACATTCTTCATGGAAATAGAACAAAGACTCTTAAAATTCATATGAGGCCAACTAAAGACTCTGAATTGCTACAGAAATCCTGAAGAAAAAAAGAGCAAAGCTAGAGGCATCATAATCCCTGACTTCAAGATGTACTAAAAAGCCATAGTGATCAAAACAGCATGGTACTGGTCCACAAACAGGCACACAGATCAATGGAACAGAACTGAAATTGCAGAAATAAAACCGCATATCTACGTACAGCTAATCTTTGACAAAGGATCCAAGTACATACAAGGGAGAAAAGATAATCTCCTCTACAAATGTGTTGGGAAATCTGGACTACCACTTGCCAATGAATGAACGTAGACCATTATCTTACAGCATACACAAAAATAAACTCAAAATGAATCAAAGACTTGAGGATAAGTCCTGAAACCATAAAATTCCTGGACGATCATATAGGTCGTACACCCTTTGACATAGAATTTAAAAAGAGCATTTCAAATACCATGTCTTCTCAGACAAGGGAAACAAAATAAAAAATAAACAAGTGAGACCTCATCAGGCTAAAGAGCTTCTCCAAGGCAAAAGAAACTAGGATCAAAACCAAAAGACAACCCACCAATTGGCAGAACATTTTTGCAAATCACATATCCCACAAGGGGTTAGTCTCCATAATATAACAAACTCATACAACTGGGCAACAAAAAAAACAAACAGCCTGATCAAATAATTGGCAGAGGATATGAACAGACATTTTTCCAAAGAAGATATACAGATGGCCAACAAACACATGAAAAGATATTCAGCATCATTAATCATCAGGGAAATGCAAATCAAAACTACACTAATATACCACCTTACCCCTGTTAAAATGGCTATAATCACTAAGAGTAAAAATAAGAATTGTTGGAGAGGGTGTAGAGAAAAGGGAACCCTCATACACTGCTGGTGGGAATACAACCTCGTGCAGCCACTATGGAAAATAGTATGGAGATTTCTCAAAATACTAAAAGTAGAAATACCATATGACCCAGCTATCCCACTAATGGGTGTTTAGCCAAAGAAATTGAAATCAACAATCCAAAGTAACATATGTACTCATATGTTCTTTGCAGCACTATTCACGATAGCCAAGACAAGGAAGCAACTTAACCGCCCCTTGACAGATGATTGGATAAAGAAGATGTGGTATATATATGCAATGGAATACTACTCAGCCATAACAAAAAAAAAGGTGAAATTGTCCCATTCACAGCCAAATGGATAGACCATGAGGGCACCATGTTAAGTGAAATAAGCCAGATAGAGAAAGACAAACACCAGATGATTTCACTCATATGTGGAATATAAACAAGCTATGGACAAAGAACACAGTTCAGCGGTTACCAGGGGAAGGGAGGAGGGGGCTGGGCACAGGGGGTGAAGGGGGACACTTATATGGTGATGGGCAAGAAATAATGTACAACTGAAATTTCACAATGATGCAAATTATTATGAACTCAATAAAAAACAATTAATAGCTATTGTCAATAGCTATTAGTCAAATATAGTCAAATAACAGCTATTGCTCTTACTTTCTTAAAAACGTCTCCCTTTCCCCAAAAATACCTGTGCTAACAAAACCAAATAGAAGAAATCTATTTATAAACATTTATTCAGCAAATGTTTCCTGAATACCAACCATGTGCTAGGCACCACTTCCCACGCCAAGAACAAGAAAAGAAATGACAGGCACCACTTTGTATTCTAAACCATGAAGACCTCAGGAAGGAGCTAGAGCGTGACTACAAAGCCCATTCATTTAGTAGAAGAAATACTTTTTTCCTGTTCTTTGGCTTATTGGACCTTCATTCCTTAAAAATAAAAGCAGTGGAGATTTACAGAAATATGATCGTCAGATAAAGTGGTAGGATGCTATACTGAAAGTGCCTCCAAGTCTCTATCTTTAGAGCGTACCTATCAGCCCCTTATTAAGTTTCTCCACTGAATAGGTGATCATTTGAAAAGTACCAACAATGACGTTATATTAATACCTTCTCCCCTCGTCCCCTGAAGGGCCAACAGCTTGCTACTTGGAGTCTAATACTTTTTCTACCACTTTCCCAAGATTCACTTCAATTAGAGAAAAAATGCAATCGACCATGTGCAAGGCGCTGTGTCGTGTGCTTTGGCAGCTGAGTAAGAAGTCTCTGCCCTCCCACAGCTCACCACACC
>NW_025795546.1:2725-5825 GCF_021613505.1 Equus quagga
TTTCTGCATTTTAAGGAATGTACATAAAAGAAAACAGAGGACAAAAAAAAAATAACGCATTTTAACCTTATGCCCTAATCTACTTTTTAACTAAGAGAGCGACTCCTAAGAACATCTGACTGTGTGCCCTCCTGTCAGTTTGCTGTGAAGTGTTTATGGGCAGCAGGGTTTCTCTTCTAACTTTGACCATCCATCTCCTCCTAGGACTGCCCTAAATGAAACTAACACATGGTGTGCTATGTGTCACGCAACTTAGTGTCACATTAGCTGGCCATGCATTCCTTGTTCAGAGCATCATACGCTGGGGTGGAAGTAGTTTCTCTGTCCACCTACATGTCCTATCAGGCATATTAGAGCTATCCTCTATCATGGAGTTCTACAGATGAGATTAGTAGATACAAAAACCGTGTCACCCAGGATGTGAGACACAGGCGTACTCTCAAACTGTGAATATTCTTTGACCCAGCAGGTCCACTTCTAGGAATTTATCCCACAAGATGACCTATGAACAAGGTTATGCACTGCAGCATTGTTTCTAGCAGAAAAAGATAGTAAAGACTCCATTTCTCAACCTCCCTTGCCTTCAGATGCCGCCGTGACACTAAGTTCTAGATAATGAAATGACTGTAAGTGTTGGGAAGCAGCAGCTTCTAGAAATCTTCCTGTAAAAAGGCTGGTGTGTAACTTTTGCCCCTTCTTGCATCCTGAAGCTTGGAATGGGCTGCAGTAGCTGGAGATCCAGCTAGGTCAGAGGGCGAGGGCAACACAGGGTGCAGCAGTAATAGGACAGACAGAGCCAGGCAGTCAGAAAAAAAGCAGGGAGGAGCGAAGCTGGGCTAGAAGGCGCTGTCTCTTGACAGCAGCGTTTTTATACACGTACAATTGGCAAGACTCCTCCAACGGTCCGCTTAATATTTGTACGTTTTATTATACTCATTATGCCTCAAAACAGAGAGAGAGAAACACCACAAGTGCTATCCCAGCCCTAGATCACCTATCTGAACTTTTATAGAAGGAAAAACTGTGGTTTAAGCCAATGTTCATTTAGGTTTTCTATCACTAATACACGCTTCATTTACAGACATCTAAGGAAAAAGCAAGAAAAAAGGCAAGATGACAGTATGGAGAATATGCTACTATATATGTTTTTTAATGTAGGAAGAATAGAATTGGTTGCCTCGAATGACTGGAAAATTGTGCCCGAGGGACAGAAGACAGAAGAAAACACCATTTTTTACACCTTTTGCATTTTGAACCATGTGAACATGTTAGCTACTCAAAAGATAAATGTTCTTTAACCCTATTAAATATTCCATTTAATTTTTCTTTAAATTTTGGCATATGAAGATTTTAATGCTTTGAAGACCTATATATCGGCTTTAGTTTCAAGACGATCCCACACTGAGCTGATTATAAGAACCACGAGAAACAAATAGTGACAAAAGAATAAAGAAGCACTGGAAGGGAGAAAAGAGTAAGGAGAGTGCTCAGAATTCTTCCTTCGAGGGAAAAAGGCAAGAAAACATTTTAACCAAAAAGAGAAGCACTGGGATCATTCTACTGCTAGACATATGTACTATATTTCTTTTAATTTCTCATTATCTTCTTTTAATGGAGAACAAACAAAAAGAGCTAGATAAATCAAAAGGCCAACAAAGCTTTTCTCTGATTAGCTGAAGCAATCATACAAAAGGATCTTTCTTGCTGGAAGAGTTACAAATGGTAACATGAAAGTCTGTGAATCAGATTATAAGTTGAAATAAAATGAGAATTTCTGAGAAATTTATAAAAATTGACTTTAGATAGTTTTCTTTTCTTGACGCTATTTTAAAATTTGCATTTTTAAACTCTGTTATCTTTTTCATGGTATAAACAATGTAACCAAAAGTTACTGGAAATCTATCTACTTTTAAACAGGCCATTTAATTTTGTGTCAGCTGCCCAAGACTTGGCCTACAGATACATGTATTTTTTGTATTATTAGTGTATATGTTTTATATTCAATTTTCACACACTTATTTCTATGTAATGATAAGTAAATTGAAGAAAATTAAAAAATTCATTTTAGAAATATCCATAAAACTTTGTATTTTCACTTTTAAAATGTAATTTGGTGAGAAAGCCTTACTTCCCACTCCAATGCTGGAGGACGTCTCTGTGCATCATGGGCTAGAGGCCGCCAGCCATCTACTGACCCGCCTCAATCACAGCCAAGGTCTGAAGTGAGAATACAAATGTTTAAACCCAGAAAGGAGACATCACCTACATCCTCTGGCTGATAACAGTACAAACATCAAATTGTTTCTAATAGGGTTGGGGGGTTACAAACAAAACCACCAATCCTTTCGAAATTCCTGGTAACTAGTGTGGAAATTTCATTTGGGGCCTCTGGAACACAGTAGGCATGGACAATAACCATGAACCCCTTCAAAGTAAATGCTCCTGAGGGTAAAGACTGCATTTCTCAATACAGTTCTTTGCATTATACTACAAAGTGGAATTTTTGCAATATGTACCAAATGAACACTCAAAAGCAGAAGGCTCAAAGAAGGCAGAGTTAACATCTGGTGAATACACTGAACACTAACAGTTTAGAAACAAACACAATGCACAAGGAAATAAAATTAACGAAGCTTTGTTTCTCTGAAAAGATGTCTATTCTATAAGCACACAATACAAATGGCATATTTCTTAAAGAAAATGGAATAATTACACTGAGGTTCACTAATGAAAGCTTGACATGATTTTCTTCTAAAGGGGAAAAAATACTAGGTTTGTACCTGCCGAGAACATTACATTGAATTCACATTGAATCTTCAAGAATAGTGGTGTTGTTACTTTAATAAACCAATAAAGATAACATCCTTTGCAAGTAGAAAGGTGGGAAATTAGGCTCATTATTTTTTGAAAGAAAAGATAAAGATTAATTTTCTCCTAACTTCTAAATTATGAATTTGGAAGGGAAAAAAGGGACTAATCAAACTAATTTCCTATAGTATTCTCCAAGAGTACTAAATAAACAGCATAAACACAAGACAAGGGTTACTAAAATTTGATTCTAACACATTTTTACTGGATTCTACAGGAAACAAAGACTAGT
>NW_025795547.1:0-8296 GCF_021613505.1 Equus quagga
AGGGTCACAGGTCACCCACCTCAGCCAGGCCAGCAGCATCTGCAAGATCCCCAATGGCCCTACTCTGTTCCTTACTGATGACCCTGGTGGTGCTCAGCTGCCACTCCAGCTGCTCTCTGGGATGTGACCTGCCTCACACCCATAGCCTGGGCAACACAAGGGTCTTGATGCTCCTGGGACAAATGAGGAGAATCTCCCCCTTCTCCTGCCTGAAGGACAGAAATGACTTTGGATTCCCCCAGGAGGTGTTTGACGGCAACCAGTTCCGGAAGGCTCAAGCCATCTCTGTGGTCCATGAGATGATCCAGCAGATCTTCCACCTCTTCAGCACAGAGGGCTCGTCTGCTGCCTGGGATGAGAGCCTCCTAGACAAACTCTACACTGGACTTTATCAGCAGCTGACTGAGCTGGAAGCCTGTCTGAGCCAGGAGGTGGGGGTGGAAGAGACGCCCCTGATGAACGAGGACTCCCTGCTGGCTGTGAGGAGATACTTCCAAAGAATCGCTCTCTATCTGCAAGAGAAGAAATACAGCCCTTGTGCCTGGGAGATCGTCAGAGCAGAAATCATGAGATGCTTCTCTTCATCCACAAATTTGCAGCAAAGTTAAGGAGGAAGAAATGACACCTGGTTCAACATGGAAATGTGTCTCACTGACTGATAATATCACACTTCCACTTGCTCTGCCATGTCAAAGACTCTCATGTCTGCTGTAATCATGACCTGAATTGAATTAATTTGTCAAAAGTTTTCAGGAATATTAAGCAGCATCATGTTCAACTCTGTAGGCACTAGTCGCTTACAGATGACCATGCTGATCCATCTGTCCAAACATTTATTTATCTACCTATTTATTTACTTATAAGATTTCAATTAATTTTATTCATATGATATTATGTGCACTTTTAAATCATGTTTAAGAGAAAAAAATACAGTCTTTAAATTTAGTCAATTTATTACTTTCTTTGTTCATTAAATTGTTTCTATAGAAAATTACTTGTATTTGTTTTTATTTAATAAAGAAACACTACATCTGATTGTAACCAGATTAAAGAATTCATGGTACAATTCAATTACTCATTATAATGTTTTTCAAGTTAGAAGTAAAAATAGATTTCCTCTAAGCCAGGTTATATGTTGTCCTCACGATATAGAGGTGAACGCAACAAATCCAATCCTGTTTTCTGGTATCTTTGATTTTTGTTGAGAAACCAACCTAAAAACAGTAATCATACTTAATTAACATTAGTTATGCTAAATGATATAATAAGAAAATGGAAAAAATGGGATTCTCTCAGTGTAAGCTGGAGCAGGCATGTCAGGAAATCAAAACAAATCAGCAGGTATTGTCTACATTTGACTCATAGACACCCAAGTGCAGATATCCTTTGGAAAGTGGATATTTGAGTCTGCAATTTACAAGCAATTCTGTGAACTGAAAGCCTAGGAACAGAAGTGGTCACGTGGGAAGAGAGGATAGAATGAGAAAAGGACATAAAATTGATTCCTAGGACCTTTGACTGGTAAAGGCGGGAAAAAGCCACAAAAGAAGCAGGTGGATTGGCCATAAGTTAATAGGATGGGAGAGAATGGTGATTAGATTCTATTTAAAAGACTAAAACTGCTTTGACGAATTGCATCATTTCAAAATGTGGATGGAAACTGCCCATCACACTGGGAAAACAGATGGCATTGGTGACCTTGGTGAGAGCTGGTGTGGTAGAATTAATCACTAGAGTCCATTATTGGAGTAGAAGGAAGGGTGAAGAAGAGCAGTTAGTGACTGTGTATAGAAACCAGTTTTGGGAGATTTGCCTTCTATGAGGCAAGAGAGAAATAGAGTGGGAATTGGAAAAGAATGTGAATTTTTTTCTGCCGAGTGTTCCCTTTTTTGAAATATTTTTGTCTCTGGATAGATTCATGGATTTGATGTATTGACAAATCATGTTAATATGTTTAATATTTTATTTACTTTAAATCATGACATATTTAATTATTCACGATAATTTATCATTGCTTTGATTAGTACTATGTTGAACGTCAGTCAGCTGCTCCGTGAATTGAAATCATCTGCTACACAGGGTAACAGATGGAACTGACCTTAGTGAGAGCTGGTTTGGTGGAATTAATGAGCAGAAACCACACTGGAGTGGTGGAACGGTGATTAGAGAAGAGAAGAACTCCCATTGCCATTTTTCTTACCTGGGGATTCACTCTATTTCTTTCATCCTATTCAGACCTACATGTATTCTCCTTTTGCCTCAGTGCATCCAAATGCAGGGACAGCTTTCTAAGAAAGTTAAGTGGAGAAAGAAAGAAAAAAATGATGTACTGAAAATGATGGAAAATAATGGTACAGGCCCTTACGTTTCCATTTTTATTTCTCTATTTTGGTACTAACCTCAAGACGAAATAGAAAGTAATTCAGAAACAGCAAGACAATCCTTGCCCAGAAAAATACTAAATTAAAATGAAAATATAAAATGTTAAGGATTCTGAAACTAGTAAAGCCAAGAAGGCTAGTTTTCTGCAGCATGATATGACGCCCTTACTGTCCTACATCTTCACCGTGAGAGGGAGAATGTGGAACCAACAAGCTCTATTGAAATGTACACACTGAACTATCTAGGGAGGGTTATTAACACTTCAATATAAGCTTTTAACGGGAGGTCAATCATCAATGACTCCCCTGTGGACAGCTCAGACACTTAGGGCATAATAGGTGTTCAACAGTTTAATAAATTGAACTCCACGTAAAAATCAACGTTTAGCAAAATAAAACTCCTTTTGCTATTTAAGGTGAAAACAAAACAAAACAAAATGGATAATTTACCTAAACCCATGCCCCCTCCACACACATATAGTGCATAACATTTGGCATGTGTCATCTGGAAACTGTGGAAATATTTGGCACCTGAGTACCTGAGAAAAAGAAGAGGCGTTGTCACAGAAATATTTACTCTGGGGTCTTGGGCAGTAAATTGTTCTGGGGACAAAAGCAATCACCCTCCAATAAAGATATGATAAAATTTGAAAGTCTGATGAGCTAGCTCCTGGAAGCTCATTAAACAGCGAGGTATCGAGAATTAAATTGGAAGATATGTGGCTGTGTGCACATTGAGCCAGAGGGTCAGAAAAACACGTGCTAATTGGTAAGGTGAGATGGTGCCTGGGGAAGGATAAACATGTTGTAGGTCTTGTAATTAGAACTGAAACACCCATGCACACCTAAAAAAGTTAAGAAACCAACCAATAATTTTGGAAACAACCTGAAGAGTCATTAACAGGAAAATGTTGAAAGTGTGGAAAGTGCCAGTTACATTTCTGGTCAAGAGGTCCTAGGGAGCACTGCCACATGGCCATACTTGAAAGTCTTCTCTTGTACACAAAATCTGAGAATATTATTCATTAATAATTATGTCTTGGGGGCAGGCCAGCTGGTGTAGCGGCTAAGTTCACGCACTCTGCTTTGGCAGCCCAGGGATTGCCGGTTCAGATCCTGGGTGCAGACCTACACACTGCTCATCAAACCATGCTGTGGTGGCATCCCACATGGAAAAACTAGAAGGACTTACAACTAGGATATATAAATATGTACTGGGAGGAAAACAACATAATTATTATGTCTTGAGTAATTAATATGAACTCTGGCTAATGATAAAATTGTGAACAAGATATAGACCTTTCTCCTAAAGGTGTTATTGTCAAACAGGTCTAATAAATCCTTTCTTAAGAGGACAAATCCAGAAGAATGAGGCAGCTTTGCTGACATGCAAAATAAAGAGGGCAAAACAGAGTCCAGAAGCAGAGGTGAAATTTTGTTCTTAGCAAGGAGAACAATATTTGCATACTTTGACTTTAACAAAAAGTCTTTTCTCATTCGAAAGTTTTGAATCCATTTACATTGAAACATCTGAAGTTTTTTTGGCAAATTAAACTTAAATCGAAAAAATGAAAAGAATAATTTAAATAATTGATGTCTTCTAGTCTATTCTAATCTATTTGGTACACACATAAAGGAAAGCAAATAAAAAGAATAAAAAGTGTACAGGAACATTCAGAAAATGAAAATTACTATCTTTTATATTTAAGAGACATGTAAAGAAAGGACTTCAGAGAAACCAGGGGTCAAGACTCACACAGACACACACCTCATCCAGGCCACAAGCATCCCCAAGGTCCCCAGTGCCCACCCCTCTGATGGCCTCCTCTGGTTAGCTGAATCACCATCTGATCTCTGAGCTGTGACCTGCCTCAGAGCCATGGACTGGCTCAAAGGAAGGCCAGATGCTTCTGAGACAAATGAGGAGGATCTCTCATTTCTCTTGACTGAAGGACATCTCTGGGAGATGGTGGATGGCAGCCAGTTCCAGAAGGCCCAGGATTTCTCTGTCCGCCATGATGTGCTCCAGCAGATCTCCACCCTCTTCCACACAGAGTGCTCCTCTTCTGCCTAGAACACAACCCTCCTGGACAAACTCTGCACTGGACTCCATCGGCAGCTGGAAGACCTGGATACCTGCTTAGCACAGAAAACAGGTAAAACCAAAGACACTCTTCTGAGAAGCAAGAAGCTTACACTAGAGGAGAAGGGGTACTTCCAGGGAATCCATCTCAATCTGAAAGAGAAGCAAATAGTGTGACTGTGCCTTGGAAGCTAGAAATCACGTGATCACTCTTCATATTCAAATTTGCAAGAAAGATGAAGAAGTATGGTAAGGAACCTGGAAATGATTCTCTTCAACAATTATACTAAATCACAGTCCCACATGTTTAGTCATTTTTAAGACTCTTATTTCTGCTTTAGTCTTAGAATGTATCGAGTTAAATTGTTCAAAATTGTGTTCAGATGCTGTTCTTAAATGAGTATCTCTGGGGCATCGTTCCTTGAGAGATACCTGTAATGATGTTGTGTATGTATTCATGAATTGCGGGAACTGCTGGTTTCCCATTCACAGGTAACCAGCTTGGAAGTTATCATTCCAGAGCTCTTAGCAACAGCAACAAACATGCAAAACAAACTGAAAACAACAACTCTCCTTAGATCCATCAGAGAATTGAAGTCACAGTGCAAGCTGCCGCCCTTCCAACTGCAGAAAGAGGAGGATGCAGAGATCATGGCTTACCTGGAGCAGAAACCACAGCTGAAGCTAGTGTTGGTAGGAACACTTAACCTGTAATTCAAGAATTACTGAAGGGTCCATATGGATGAGCTTGAGATTAAAAACTGCAAGATGTCCTCTCTTTGGGGGTCCCCGCACATTTGTGAGTTTTACCTTCAGGAGCCTTGCTAGATTCTCACTGTGAAGATCAGAGAAAAATCTCTTACTGCTTCTGGCAGAGGAAGGGAAAAAGAAATCATCTTGAAATACTCTCAGATCATTTTGAAACACTCATAACAAAGGCCTGCTCTCAAGGGAAACTATTTTACCAGAGCCTAATCCACCCAGGAGAAGGGAAATAGCTAACTCCAAACCCCTCTAACTTTCCTATTTCACCTAACAGGGTGGCAAAAATCTGAGAAGCACTTGTGAAGGTCACAGCCCAGGGGCATGGACTTTCTAAAAGACCGAGATATAATCATAGGGTTCTAGAACACTTTCCCTCCCCCATACCTCCACCACCTCAATAGGATTCCAGAATAATAACCAGAGATTACAATTGAAGGAACTGCAAAAGTCAGACTTTATTTAAGAAGAAATCTCTAGGGAAACCCTAAGACAAGAGAGGAGAAAAAAGCAAGGCCACAAGAGGAAATTTTAGCTTCTGACACCTAGGACATATTACTATGCCAATTTACTAATATGGTTACTTAATTTTTCCCCTTTTTACATTGCCCTTTCTTTTATTATAAAACATATATATTTTGTGCATAGAGATTCATATGTCAAGACTTCATCTTCTCTCTTGCTTCCTCTCTGACTTTATATTCCACCAGATATTGGTGGCTTATAAATATCTGGTATGGAGATTAGTCTCCTAAGCAGAAGTTGAAAAAGTGTATCTATTTGAATAATTATGTAGTAGATAATATATGATAGCATGTATTATACTATATAACATATTGAAATATATATAAGATATTTCTTTACTGATGCTGATACCCAGCACATTTCCCCCTTCCTCTCTTCTTGTCGGCCTCCCATTCTTTCACTCCCATCTCCCCAATGTTGAAATCCCCAGCATGCTCTCCTCATTCACTCCTCATTAACCTGTTCTGCGCATTCATACCAGTGCTTCCTGTTCTCTTGTGGTTTCTGCCTGTCAATTTTACTTGAGTCCAAAGTCACCAGTTGAAAGCAAAAGTTGTGTGAAAGTTCTAGGTTTTTCAGAAATTCCCATATGGGAGGTCTTTTTTTCTTCTTCTTCTGGTGACTATTTTTGGAAATGAGGGGATGTCCCTGTTGCAATGATGTAACAGTAGCTGTAGCAAAAAGGAACTAGAAAGCAGCGTCCATTTTACTCTGTGGACTATTAAAATATTTGTAAAGGAAGAGTGTCACCCACTGTCCAGGATGGACAAAGACAGCAACCAAGTCTGGAGATCTGGCTTCTGTTCTATGTAGAAGTTTGTGCCCTAGCAGGAGGTTTTTCTCCAGAGCTAAAAAAGGCTATTTCTTAGAAAGAACTGACTCTAATACTGGAAGAGCCTGTTTCTTTAGCTTTTATATATTTTTAAAAATATACTTTTTTAAAAAGAGCAGTTGGGTTCACAGCAAAATTGAGCAGAAGGTATAGAGATTTTCTATATACTCCCTGCCCCTATATTTGCATAGTCTCCCATTATCAACACCCCCCCCCCCCGCCCCAGATGGAACATTTGTTACAATTGCTTCCAAGGATGTCAAAATTTATTTCACAGAGGTGTGAACAAATCTCAGACATTGCAATGATTTGTGGCACTTTAAAACTCAAACTTGTCTAACAAAACCTTATTCCTTAGTATTTATTTTCTCTCATTGGGTTTTCTTGTGTATCACACAAGAAACATTGACACTGGATTCATGGAAGATATACAACACGTATGCAAGATCAGTGCTACAAACCTATGGCTTTTAGCTGGCTGTGATTGAAGAACTTTCTCTCCATTGTTTCCTGGATCTCAAAGTCATATTGTGAGAGGTCGCTTCTGCATACTTATGGCTGCCAATGGCTTTCTTGTGGACGTTGCTCATTTGACACTCAGCACTTCTGAATGTGATGTGGGCTTTGGAAATTAAATACAAATAGGGTATATTTTCTGATTTAATTCTACTAAAGTTACTCAACACATCAATAATTATGTCTAGTGCTAAACAGAAAAAAATGCTGACAATAGTTTGATGAATACCTGGTAGCTAGAGAAGTTAAAGATTATTTTCTCATATAACACAAAATTAAAATTCAGGACACTGAAAATTAACATCAAGAAAATAATTCAGGGGCTGGCCGTGTGGCTGAGTGGTTAAGTTCACATGCTCCACTTCAGTGGTCCAGGCTTTTGCCAGTTTGGATCCTGGGCACAAACCTACCAACATTCATCAAGCCATGCTGAGGCGGCATCCCACATAGCAGAGCCAGAAGGACTTACAGTTATGTACCAGGGGGCTTTGGGGAGAATAAGAAAACAAAATAAAGCAAAACAAAAAAAGAAGATTGGGCAACAGATGTTAGCTCAGGTGCCAATCTTAAAAGAAAAAAAAAAGGAAAGAATTCAATTTTTCAATTGTTTTTAGCAGATTTGAATGATTTTAAATATTTCATTACATTGAAATTATTACTATGCATTTTTAGAAATTGCTAATTTGCATATGTAATTTTGTGTATTACAATTTATATAAGTAAATAAATTATAAGTCACTCAGCAAATTTAGTTATAAAGATGTGTCAATAGCTTTCAAATTTAACTTTTGTAGCTTAAAATTTTTATTTAGTCACACCTAACCTTGCACTGAATAAAAGAGTAAGCTTTACACTTTTTTTAATGTATAAAGTACAGATATAAACATAGTACATAAATATGTACACGGTATATATCTATATTACTAAGTTTTCTTGGGAGGTTTAATTAGCAAAACATGTAAAAAGACTCTGGGGGCAGGGGACAGTAATGAAAAAAAATAGTTGAGAAATGCTGCTCTCACCCATTTGGAGAGTGCAAAATGAAAAGCAAAAACAGAAGTAGAAAGGAAAAGACAACATTCAGAAAATGGAAACCAGCTCCCTATTTTAGACACATGCACAGAGGAAGGTCTTCAGAGAACCTTACACCAGGGTCACAGGTCACCCACCTCAGCCAGGCCAGCAGCATCTGCAAGA
>NW_025795548.1:0-8296 GCF_021613505.1 Equus quagga
TCTTGCAGATGCTGCTGGCCTGGCTGAGGTGGGTGACCTGTGACCCTGGTGTAAGGTTCTCTGAAGACCTTCCTCTGTGCATGTGTCTAAAATAGGGAGCTGGTTTCCATTTTCTGAATGTTGTCTTTTCCTTTCTACTTCTGTTTTTGCTTTTCATTTTGCACTCTCCAAATGGGTGAGAGCAGCATTTCTCAACTATTTTTTTTCATTACTGTCCCCTGCCCCCAGAGTCTTTTTACATGTTTTGCTAATTAAACCTCCCAAGAAAACTTAGTAATATAGATATATACCGTGTACATATTTATGTACTATGTTTATATCTGTACTTTATACATTAAAAAAAGTGTAAAGCTTACTCTTTTATTCAGTGCAAGGTTAGGTGTGACTAAATAAAAATTTTAAGCTACAAAAGTTAAATTTGAAAGCTATTGACACATCTTTATAACTAAATTTGCTGAGTGACTTATAATTTATTTACTTATATAAATTGTAATACACAAAATTACATATGCAAATTAGCAATTTCTAAAAATGCATAGTAATAATTTCAATGTAATGAAATATTTAAAATCATTCAAATCTGCTAAAAACAATTGAAAAATTGAATTCTTTCCTTTTTTTTTTCTTTTAAGATTGGCACCTGAGCTAACATCTGTTGCCCAATCTTCTTTTTTTGTTTTGCTTTATTTTGTTTTCTTATTCTCCCCAAAGCCCCCTGGTACATAACTGTAAGTCCTTCTGGCTCTGCTATGTGGGATGCCGCCTCAGCATGGCTTGATGAATGTTGGTAGGTTTGTGCCCAGGATCCAAACTGGCAAAAGCCTGGACCACTGAAGTGGAGCATGTGAACTTAACCACTCAGCCACACGGCCAGCCCCTGAATTATTTTCTTGATGTTAATTTTCAGTGTCCTGAATTTTAATTTTGTGTTATATGAGAAAATAATCTTTAACTTCTCTAGCTACCAGGTATTCATCAAACTATTGTCAGCATTTTTTTCTGTTTAGCACTAGACATAATTATTGATGTGTTGAGTAACTTTAGTAGAATTAAATCAGAAAATATACCCTATTTGTATTTAATTTCCAAAGCCCACATCACATTCAGAAGTGCTGAGTGTCAAATGAGCAACGTCCACAAGAAAGCCATTGGCAGCCATAAGTATGCAGAAGCGACCTCTCACAATATGACTTTGAGATCCAGGAAACAATGGAGAGAAAGTTCTTCAATCACAGCCAGCTAAAAGCCATAGGTTTGTAGCACTGATCTTGCATACGTGTTGTATATCTTCCATGAATCCAGTGTCAATGTTTCTTGTGTGATACACAAGAAAACCCAATGAGAGAAAATAAATACTAAGGAATAAGGTTTTGTTAGACAAGTTTGAGTTTTAAAGTGCCACAAATCATTGCAATGTCTGAGATTTGTTCACACCTCTGTGAAATAAATTTTGACATCCTTGGAAGCAATTGTAACAAATGTTCCATCTGGGGCGGGGGGGGGGGGTGTTGATAATGGGAGACTATGCAAATATAGGGGCAGGGAGTATATAGAAAATCTCTATACCTTCTGCTCAATTTTGCTGTGAACCCAACTGCTCTTTTTAAAAAAGTATATTTTTAAAAATATATAAAAGCTAAAGAAACAGGCTCTTCCAGTATTAGAGTCAGTTCTTTCTAAGAAATAGCCTTTTTTAGCTCTGGAGAAAAACCTCCTGCTAGGGCACAAACTTCTACATAGAACAGAAGCCAGATCTCCAGACTTGGTTGCTGTCTTTGTCCATCCTGGACAGTGGGTGACACTCTTCCTTTACAAATATTTTAATAGTCCACAGAGTAAAATGGACGCTGCTTTCTAGTTCCTTTTTGCTACAGCTACTGTTACATCATTGCAACAGGGACATCCCCTCATTTCCAAAAATAGTCACCAGAAGAAGAAGAAAAAAAGACCTCCCATATGGGAATTTCTGAAAAACCTAGAACTTTCACACAACTTTTGCTTTCAACTGGTGACTTTGGACTCAAGTAAAATTGACAGGCAGAAACCACAAGAGAACAGGAAGCACTGGTATGAATGCGCAGAACAGGTTAATGAGGAGTGAATGAGGAGAGCATGCTGGGGATTTCAACATTGGGGAGATGGGAGTGAAAGAATGGGAGGCCGACAAGAAGAGAGGAAGGGGGAAATGTGCTGGGTATCAGCATCAGTAAAGAAATATCTTATATATATTTCAATATGTTATATAGTATAATACATGCTATCATATATTATCTACTACATAATTATTCAAATAGATACACTTTTTCAACTTCTGCTTAGGAGACTAATCTCCATACCAGATATTTATAAGCCACCAATATCTGGTGGAATATAAAGTCAGAGAGGAAGCAAGAGAGAAGATGAAGTCTTGACATATGAATCTCTATGCACAAAATATATATGTTTTATAATAAAAGAAAGGGCAATGTAAAAAGGGGAAAAATTAAGTAACCATATTAGTAAATTGGCATAGTAATATGTCCTAGGTGTCAGAAGCTAAAATTTCCTCTTGTGGCCTTGCTTTTTTCTCCTCTCTTGTCTTAGGGTTTCCCTAGAGATTTCTTCTTAAATAAAGTCTGACTTTTGCAGTTCCTTCAATTGTAATCTCTGGTTATTATTCTGGAATCCTATTGAGGTGGTGGAGGTATGGGGGAGGGAAAGTGTTCTAGAACCCTATGATTATATCTCGGTCTTTTAGAAAGTCCATGCCCCTGGGCTGTGACCTTCACAAGTGCTTCTCAGATTTTTGCCACCCTGTTAGGTGAAATAGGAAAGTTAGAGGGGTTTGGAGTTAGCTATTTCCCTTCTCCTGGGTGGATTAGGCTCTGGTAAAATAGTTTCCCTTGAGAGCAGGCCTTTGTTATGAGTGTTTCAAAATGATCTGAGAGTATTTCAAGATGATTTCTTTTTCCCTTCCTCTGCCAGAAGCAGTAAGAGATTTTTCTCTGATCTTCACAGTGAGAATCTAGCAAGGCTCCTGAAGGTAAAACTCACAAATGTGCGGGGACCCCCAAAGAGAGGACATCTTGCAGTTTTTAATCTCAAGCTCATCCATATGGACCCTTCAGTAATTCTTGAATTACAGGTTAAGTGTTCCTACCAACACTAGCTTCAGCTGTGGTTTCTGCTCCAGGTAAGCCATGATCTCTGCATCCTCCTCTTTCTGCAGTTGGAAGGGCGGCAGCTTGCACTGTGACTTCAATTCTCTGATGGATCTAAGGAGAGTTGTTGTTTTCAGTTTGTTTTGCATGTTTGTTGCTGTTGCTAAGAGCTCTGGAATGATAACTTCCAAGCTGGTTACCTGTGAATGGGAAACCAGCAGTTCCCGCAATTCATGAATACATACACAACATCATTACAGGTATCTCTCAAGGAACGATGCCCCAGAGATACTCATTTAAGAACAGCATCTGAACACAATTTTGAACAATTTAACTCGATACATTCTAAGACTAAAGCAGAAATAAGAGTCTTAAAAATGACTAAACATGTGGGACTGTGATTTAGTATAATTGTTGAAGAGAATCATTTCCAGGTTCCTTACCATACTTCTTCATCTTTCTTGCAAATTTGAATATGAAGAGTGATCACGTGATTTCTAGCTTCCAAGGCACAGTCACACTATTTGCTTCTCTTTCAGATTGAGATGGATTCCCTGGAAGTACCCCTTCTCCTCTAGTGTAAGCTTCTTGCTTCTCAGAAGAGTGTCTTTGGTTTTACCTGTTTTCTGTGCTAAGCAGGTATCCAGGTCTTCCAGCTGCCGATGGAGTCCAGTGCAGAGTTTGTCCAGGAGGGTTGTGTTCTAGGCAGAAGAGGAGCACTCTGTGTGGAAGAGGGTGGAGATCTGCTGGAGCACATCATGGCGGACAGAGAAATCCTGGGCCTTCTGGAACTGGCTGCCATCCACCATCTCCCAGAGATGTCCTTCAGTCAAGAGAAATGAGAGATCCTCCTCATTTGTCTCAGAAGCATCTGGCCTTCCTTTGAGCCAGTCCATGGCTCTGAGGCAGGTCACAGCTCAGAGATCAGATGGTGATTCAGCTAACCAGAGGAGGCCATCAGAGGGGTGGGCACTGGGGACCTTGGGGATGCTTGTGGCCTGGATGAGGTGTGTGTCTGTGTGAGTCTTGACCCCTGGTTTCTCTGAAGTCCTTTCTTTACATGTCTCTTAAATATAAAAGATAGTAATTTTCATTTTCTGAATGTTCCTGTACACTTTTTATTCTTTTTATTTGCTTTCCTTTATGTGTGTACCAAATAGATTAGAATAGACTAGAAGACATCAATTATTTAAATTATTCTTTTCATTTTTTCGATTTAAGTTTAATTTGCCAAAAAAACTTCAGATGTTTCAATGTAAATGGATTCAAAACTTTCGAATGAGAAAAGACTTTTTGTTAAAGTCAAAGTATGCAAATATTGTTCTCCTTGCTAAGAACAAAATTTCACCTCTGCTTCTGGACTCTGTTTTGCCCTCTTTATTTTGCATGTCAGCAAAGCTGCCTCATTCTTCTGGATTTGTCCTCTTAAGAAAGGATTTATTAGACCTGTTTGACAATAACACCTTTAGGAGAAAGGTCTATATCTTGTTCACAATTTTATCATTAGCCAGAGTTCATATTAATTACTCAAGACATAATAATTATGTTGTTTTCCTCCCAGTACATATTTATATATCCTAGTTGTAAGTCCTTCTAGTTTTTCCATGTGGGATGCCACCACAGCATGGTTTGATGAGCAGTGTGTAGGTCTGCACCCAGGATCTGAACCGGCAATCCCTGGGCTGCCAAAGCAGAGTGCGTGAACTTAGCCGCTACACCAGCTGGCCTGCCCCCAAGACATAATTATTAATGAATAATATTCTCAGATTTTGTGTACAAGAGAAGACTTTCAAGTATGGCCATGTGGCAGTGCTCCCTAGGACCTCTTGACCAGAAATGTAACTGGCACTTTCCACACTTTCAACATTTTCCTGTTAATGACTCTTCAGGTTGTTTCCAAAATTATTGGTTGGTTTCTTAACTTTTTTAGGTGTGCATGGGTGTTTCAGTTCTAATTACAAGACCTACAACATGTTTATCCTTCCCCAGGCACCATCTCACCTTACCAATTAGCACGTGTTTTTCTGACCCTCTGGCTCAATGTGCACACAGCCACATATCTTCCAATTTAATTCTCGATACCTCGCTGTTTAATGAGCTTCCAGGAGCTAGCTCATCAGACTTTCAAATTTTATCATATCTTTATTGGAGGGTGATTGCTTTTGTCCCCAGAACAATTTACTGCCCAAGACCCCAGAGTAAATATTTCTGTGACAACGCCTCTTCTTTTTCTCAGGTACTCAGGTGCCAAATATTTCCACAGTTTCCAGATGACACATGCCAAATGTTATGCACTATATGTGTGTGGAGGGGGCATGGGTTTAGGTAAATTATCCATTTTGTTTTGTTTTGTTTTCACCTTAAATAGCAAAAGGAGTTTTATTTTGCTAAACGTTGATTTTTACGTGGAGTTCAATTTATTAAACTGTTGAACACCTATTATGCCCTAAGTGTCTGAGCTGTCCACAGGGGAGTCATTGATGATTGACCTCCCGTTAAAAGCTTATATTGAAGTGTTAATAACCCTCCCTAGATAGTTCAGTGTGTACATTTCAATAGAGCTTGTTGGTTCCACATTCTCCCTCTCACGGTGAAGATGTAGGACAGTAAGGGCGTCATATCATGCTGCAGAAAACTAGCCTTCTTGGCTTTACTAGTTTCAGAATCCTTAACATTTTATATTTTCATTTTAATTTAGTATTTTTCTGGGCAAGGATTGTCTTGCTGTTTCTGAATTACTTTCTATTTCGTCTTGAGGTTAGTACCAAAATAGAGAAATAAAAATGGAAACGTAAGGGCCTGTACCATTATTTTCCATCATTTTCAGTACATCATTTTTTTCTTTCTTTCTCCACTTAACTTTCTTAGAAAGCTGTCCCTGCATTTGGATGCACTGAGGCAAAAGGAGAATACATGTAGGTCTGAATAGGATGAAAGAAATAGAGTGAATCCCCAGGTAAGAAAAATGGCAATGGGAGTTCTTCTCTTCTCTAATCACCGTTCCACCACTCCAGTGTGGTTTCTGCTCATTAATTCCACCAAACCAGCTCTCACTAAGGTCAGTTCCATCTGTTACCCTGTGTAGCAGATGATTTCAATTCACGGAGCAGCTGACTGACGTTCAACATAGTACTAATCAAAGCAATGATAAATTATCGTGAATAATTAAATATGTCATGATTTAAAGTAAATAAAATATTAAACATATTAACATGATTTGTCAATACATCAAATCCATGAATCTATCCAGAGACAAAAATATTTCAAAAAAGGGAACACTCGGCAGAAAAAAATTCACATTCTTTTCCAATTCCCACTCTATTTCTCTCTTGCCTCATAGAAGGCAAATCTCCCAAAACTGGTTTCTATACACAGTCACTAACTGCTCTTCTTCACCCTTCCTTCTACTCCAATAATGGACTCTAGTGATTAATTCTACCACACCAGCTCTCACCAAGGTCACCAATGCCATCTGTTTTCCCAGTGTGATGGGCAGTTTCCATCCACATTTTGAAATGATGCAATTCGTCAAAGCAGTTTTAGTCTTTTAAATAGAATCTAATCACCATTCTCTCCCATCCTATTAACTTATGGCCAATCCACCTGCTTCTTTTGTGGCTTTTTCCCGCCTTTACCAGTCAAAGGTCCTAGGAATCAATTTTATGTCCTTTTCTCATTCTATCCTCTCTTCCCACGTGACCACTTCTGTTCCTAGGCTTTCAGTTCACAGAATTGCTTGTAAATTGCAGACTCAAATATCCACTTTCCAAAGGATATCTGCACTTGGGTGTCTATGAGTCAAATGTAGACAATACCTGCTGATTTGTTTTGATTTCCTGACATGCCTGCTCCAGCTTACACTGAGAGAATCCCATTTTTTCCATTTTCTTATTATATCATTTAGCATAACTAATGTTAATTAAGTATGATTACTGTTTTTAGGTTGGTTTCTCAACAAAAATCAAAGATACCAGAAAACAGGATTGGATTTGTTGCGTTCACCTCTATATCGTGAGGACAACATATAACCTGGCTTAGAGGAAATCTATTTTTACTTCTAACTTGAAAAACATTATAATGAGTAATTGAATTGTACCATGAATTCTTTAATCTGGTTACAATCAGATGTAGTGTTTCTTTATTAAATAAAAACAAATACAAGTAATTTTCTATAGAAACAATTTAATGAACAAAGAAAGTAATAAATTGACTAAATTTAAAGACTGTATTTTTTTCTCTTAAACATGATTTAAAAGTGCACATAATATCATATGAATAAAATTAATTGAAATCTTATAAGTAAATAAATAGGTAGATAAATAAATGTTTGGACAGATGGATCAGCATGGTCATCTGTAAGCGACTAGTGCCTACAGAGTTGAACATGATGCTGCTTAATATTCCTGAAAACTTTTGACAAATTAATTCAATTCAGGTCATGATTACAGCAGACATGAGAGTCTTTGACATGGCAGAGCAAGTGGAAGTGTGATATTATCAGTCAGTGAGACACATTTCCATGTTGAACCAGGTGTCATTTCTTCCTCCTTAACTTTGCTGCAAATTTGTGGATGAAGAGAAGCATCTCATGATTTCTGCTCTGACGATCTCCCAGGCACAAGGGCTGTATTTCTTCTCTTGCAGATAGAGAGCGATTCTTTGGAAGTATCTCCTCACAGCCAGCAGGGAGTCCTCGTTCATCAGGGGCGTCTCTTCCACCCCCACCTCCTGGCTCAGACAGGCTTCCAGCTCAGTCAGCTGCTGATAAAGTCCAGTGTAGAGTTTGTCTAGGAGGCTCTCATCCCAGGCAGCAGACGAGCCCTCTGTGCTGAAGAGGTGGAAGATCTGCTGGATCATCTCATGGACCACAGAGATGGCTTGAGCCTTCCGGAACTGGTTGCCGTCAAACACCTCCTGGGGGAATCCAAAGTCATTTCTGTCCTTCAGGCAGGAGAAGGGGGAGATTCTCCTCATTTGTCCCAGGAGCATCAAGACCCTTGTGTTGCCCAGGCTATGGGTGTGAGGCAGGTCACATCCCAGAGAGCAGCTGGAGTGGCAGCTGAGCACCACCAGGGTCATCAGTAAGGAACAGAGTAGGGCCATTGGGGATCTTGCAGATGCTGCTGGCCTGGCTGAGGTGGGTGACCTGTGACCCT
>NW_025795549.1:0-6280 GCF_021613505.1 Equus quagga
GCAAGCGGCTTTCTTCCAACGGACGCCCCCAGAGGATCCACGCACGTCTAGGGCAGGAGCGAGAACACAACAGAGGAGCGACGCTGGAAACAGGTGACCAGAACCCTACCTAAACCCCCTGCAATTACTCCTAAACGCAGAGGGAAACTTTGGAGTTGCACACCTGAGCCCGCGGGGAGAGTCTCTCCCCGCCATTGGCGGGGGGATCCAGCCTGGTGCTCGGGGCGCCCGGAGGGTCCCAGAGAGAGACACGGAGGGCACGGAGATCTCCCAGCTGCCGTTGCCCGCCCCGTGGGACTAGGGATTGCCGGAGATCTCGGAGAGGACCAGGGCGGGGGGAACTTTCAAAAGGCCGGTCCTGCGACCCGGAGGGGAAACGCCGGAGCTCCGCCCGGGCAGCAGACAAAACTCTCTGTCTGCCATTAGCAGAGGGGCAACGCTGAGCATTCACGGCTCCGGCAGAGGCCGGGAGAGAAGCCCTGAGAGCGGGGCGACCCCCAGCTGCCGTTGCCCGCCCCGTGGGACTAGGGATTGCCGGAGATCTCGGAGAGGACCGGGGCGGGGGGAATTTTCAAAGGCCGGTCCTGCGACCCGGAGGGGAAACGCCGGAGCTCCGCCCGGGCAGCAGACAAAAATCTCTGTCTGCCATTAGCAGAGGGGCCACGCCCAGCATTCACGGCTCCGGCAGAGGCCGGGAGAGAAGCCCTGAGGGCGGGGCGACCCCCAGCTGCCATTGCCCACCCCGTGAGGCTAGGGATTGCTGGAGATCTCAGAGAGGACTGGGGCTGGAGAGAGTTCCAGAGACCCAGCTTAGTAGCCTAGGGGGAAACCCTACAGGCTCACAGCAGCCTTAGGGAAAGCCTCTGCACAGCACCAGTAGAAGGCAGCCAGCCGACAGCCACAAGGCTGGAAGACCCCAGGGCAAAAGCAGCATAGCTAGGTGTACTAACCACAGACTGTAGAAGATGCCAATAGCTATCCTGCGACCTATAGAGGACAAGTGAGATTTGGTGGGTGCCGACAGCAACGGAGCGACAAATATAAGTGATCCCACCCCTGGCTGCTGGAAAAGCCCATAACACCGTTGTAGACCCCAAGGAGAGAGCACATCTAGGTGGGCTGCAACAGTAGGCACCTGCAGCCTGAAGCCCCCCTGTGACGGCCCCCACAGCAGAGGAGGGAATCCAAAGGGCCACTGTGGCTACGAAGAGGGGCCCAGGCCCAGTTAGCAACTACGGACAGGATTCCTGGTTGGTGAAATAGAAACAGCTGCTCCTCCCTCCGCAGCAGCTGAAACAAGTGAAAGGAGCAACTAAACTCTATTTCCATGCGGAGGCACAAATCAACAACATCAAGCAATATGAAAAAATACATTAAATCTCCAGAACAGAAAGAAAGCAACAAATACACAGAAAACAATCCCAAAGAAAATGAGATGTATAACCTAAATGACGATGACTTCAAAACAGCCATCATTAAGATTCTCAATGAGTTAAGAGAGAATTCTGACTGACAACTCAACGAGGTCAGGAGCTATGTTACAAAAGAGTTTGATACGATAAAGAAGAACCAAACAGAAATATTGGAAATGAAGAACACAATAGAGGAGATTAAGAAAAATCTAGATGCTCTGAACAGTAGGGCCGATAATATGGAGGAAAGAATTAGCAATTTGGAAGATGGCAATATAGAATTGTGGCAGGCAGAGGAGGAGAGAGAAGCAAGACTTAAAAGAAATGAAGAAACTCTCCGAGAATTATCAGACACAATTAGGAGATGCAACGTAAGGATTATAGGTATACCAGAGGGAGAAGAGAAGGAGAAAGGGGCAGAAAACCTATTCAAAGAAATAATGGCCGAGAACTTCCCAAATCTGGTGAGGGAGATGGATCTTCAGGTGACAGAAGCCAATAGATCTCCAAACTTTATCAATGCAAGAAGACCAACTCCACGGCATATAGTAGTGAAGCTAGCAAAAGTCAACGACAAGGAGAAAATATTAAGGACAGCCAGGCAAAAGAAACTAACCTACAAAGGAACCCCCATCAGGCTATCAGCAGATTTCTCAGCAGAAACTTTACAGGCTAGAAGAGAGTGGAATGATATATTCAAAAATCTGAAGGACAAAAATCTACAGCCGAGAATTCTCTACCCAGCGAAAATATCCTTCAAATACGATGGAGAAATAAAAACTTTCCCAGATAAACAAAAATTAAGGGAGTTCATTGCCACAAAACCTCCTCTTCAGGAAATCCTCAGGAAAACCCTCATTCCTGAAAAATCCAAAAAAGGAAAGGGGCTACAAAACCAAGAGCAGAGGAGATAAGTAGAAGGACAACAACAGAGAGTAGCAGCTCTACATCAGAACAGATTAAACCATGGGACGAGAAACAAAGGAAACTGAAAAAAACCGGAAAACAAGACACAAAATGGGAGTGGTAGGCCCCCACGTCTCAATAATCACTCTAAATGTAAACGGATTGAACTCCCCAATCAAAAGACACAGAGTGGCAGGATGGATCAAAGAACAAGATCCAACAATATGCTGCCTCCAGGAAACACACCTCAGCCCCAAAGACAAACACAGACTCAGAGTGAAGGGATGGAGAACAATACTCCAAGCTAATAATGAACAAAAGAAAGCAGGTGTCGCTATACTAATATCAGACAAGGTAGATTTCAAAGCAAAACAGATAAAGAAAGATAAAGAGGGACAGTATATAATGATAAAAGGGACTCTCCACCAAGAAGACATAACACTTATAAATATATACGCACCCAACACAGGAGCACCAAAATTTGTAAAGCAACTCTTAATAGAACTAAAAGAAGACATCAACAACAATACAATAATAGTAGGGGACCTCAACACACCATTAACACCAATGGACAGAACATCCAGACAGAAAAGCAACAAGGAAATAATAGAATTAAATGAAAAATTAGACCAGATGGACTTAATAGATATATATAGAACACTTCATCCAAAAACAGCAGGTTACACATTCTTCTCAAGTGCACATGGAACATTCTCAAGGATTGACCATATTTTGGGAACCAAAGCAAACATCAATAAATACAAGAGAGTTGAAATAATATCAAGCATCTTTTCTGATCATAACGCTATTAAACTAGAAATCAACTACAAGAAAAAAGCAGAGAAAGGTGCAAAAATGTGGAGACTAAACAACACGCTTCTCAACAAACAATGGATCATTGAAGAAATTAAAGAAGAAATCAAATATTATCTGGAGACAAATGAAAATGAGAACACGACATACCAAATCATTTGGGATGCAGCAAAAGCAGTCCTAAGAGGGAAATTCATCGCAATACAGGCTCACCTCACTAAACAAGAAAAAGCTCACGTAAGCAACCTCAAACGACACCTAACAGAACTAGAAAAAGAAGAACAAACAAAGCCCAGAGTCAGTAGAAGGAGGGAAATAATAAAAATAAGAGCAGAAATAAACGATATTGAAACAAAAAAGACAATAGAAAGGATCAATGAAACAAAGAGTTGGTTCTTCGAAAGAATTAACAAAATTGACAAACCCCTAGCCAGACTCACCAAGAAAAGAAGAGAGAAAGCGCAAATTAACAAAATCAGGAATGACAGAGGAGAAATCACAACAGATACCAATGAAATACAAGAGATCATAAGAGAATACTATGAAAAACTATATGCCAACAAATTGAACAACTTGGAAGAAATGGACAAATTCCTAGACTCATACAATCTCCCCAAACTGAATCAGGAAGAAATGGAGAATCTGAATAGACCAATCACAAGTAAGGAAATAGAAACGGTAATCAAAAACCTCCCCAAAAACAAGAGTCCAGGACCAGACGGCTTCTCTGGAGAATTCTACCAAACATTCAAAGAAGACTTAATACCTATTCTCCTCAAACTGTTCCAGAAAATTGAGAAAGATGGAGAACTCCCTAACACATTCTATGAAGCCAACATCACTCTGATCCCCAAACCTGACAAGGACAACACAAAGAAGGAGAACTACAGGCCGATATCACTGATGAACATAGATGCAAAAATCCTCAACAAAATTTTGGCAAACCGATTACAGCAATACATCAAAAAGATTATACACCATGATCAAGTGGGATTTATACCAGGGACACAGGGATGGTTCAACATCCGCAAGTCAATCAACGTGATACACTACATCAACAAAATGAAAAACAAAAACCACATGATCATCTCAATAGACGCAGAGAAAGCATTCGACAAGATCCAACACCCATTTATGATAAAAACCCTCAGTAAAATGGGTATAGAAGGAAAGTACCTCAACATAATAAAGGCCATATATGATAGACCCACAGCCAACATCATACTCAATGGACAAAAGCTGAAAGCCATCCCTCTGAGGACAGGAACAAGACAAGGGTGCCCACTTTCACCACTCCTATTCAACATAGTACTGGAGGTGCTGGCCAGAGCAATTCGGCAGGAAAAAAAAATAAAAGGAATCCAAATAGGTAACGAAGAAGTAAAACTCGCGCTGTTTGCAGACGACATGATCTTATACATAGAAAACCCCAAAGAATCCACAGAAAAACTATTAGAAATAATCAACAACTACAGCAAAGTAGCAGGGTATAAAATTAACGTGCTATAAAATCAGTAGCATTTCTATACACTAACAATAAACTAACAGAAAAAGAACTCAAGAACTCTATCCCATTCACCATCGCAACGAAAAGAATAAAATACCTTGGGATAAACTTAACCAAGGAAGTGAAGGATCTATACAATGAAAACTACAAGACTTTCTTGAAAGAAATTGACGATGACATAAAGAGATGGAAAGACATTCCTTGCACATGGATTGGAAGAATAAACATAGTTAAAATGTCCATACTACCTAAAGCAATATACAGATTCAACGCTATCCCAATCAGAATCCCCAGAACATTCTTCACAGAAATTGAACAAACAATCCTAAAATTCATATGGGGGAACAAAAGACCACGAATTGCTAAAGCAATCTTGAGCAAGAAAAACAAAGCCGGCGGAATCACAATCCCCGATTTCAAAACATACTACAAAGCTACAGTGATCAAAACAGCATGGTACTGGTACAAAAACAGGTCCACAGATCAATGGAACAGAATTGAAAGCCCAGAGATAAAACCACACATCTATGGACAGCTAATCTTCGACAAAGGAGCAGAGGGCCTACAATGGAGAAAAGAAAGTCTCTTCAACAAATGGTGCTGGGAAAACTGGACAGCCACATGCAAAAGATTGAAAATCGACCATTCTTTTTCACCACACACCAAAATAAACTCAAAATGGATCAAAGACCTAAAGATTAGGCCTGAGACAATAAGTCTTTTGGAAGAGAATATAGGCAGTACACTCTTTGACATCAGTTTCAAAAGAATCTTTTCGGACACTGTAACTCCTCAGTTGAGGGAAACAATAGAAAGAATAAACAAATGGGACTTCATCAGACTAAAGAGCTTCTTCAAGGCAAGGGAAAACAGAATTGAAACAAAAAAACAGCTCACTAATTGGGAAAAAATATTTACAAGCCACTTATCCGACAAAGGGTTAATCTCCATAATATACAAAGAACTCACACTGCTTAACAACAAAAAAACAAACAACCCGATCAAAAAATGGGCAGAGGACATGAACAGACATTTCTCAAAAGAAGATATGAATATGGCCAATAGACACATGAAAAGATGTTCATCATCGCTAATCATCAGGGAAATGCAAATCAAAACTACACTAAGATATCACCTTACCCCCGTTAGATTGGCAAAAACATCCAAAACCAAGAACGACAAATGTTGGAGAGGTTGTGGAGAAAGAGGAACCCTCATACACTGTTGGTGGGAATGCAAACTGGTACAGCCACTATGGAAAACAGTATGGAGATTTCTCAAAAAGTTAAAAATAGAAATACCCTATGACCCAGCCATCCCATTACTGGGTATCTATCCTAAGAACCTGATATCAGATATCTCAAGAGTCCGTTGCACCCCTATGTTCATCGCAGCATTATTTACAATAGCCAAGACGTGGAACCAGCCTACATGCCCAGAAACTGATGATTGGATAAAGAAGATGTGGTATATATACACAATGGAATACTACTCAGCCATAAAAAAAGACGAAATTGGCCCATTCACAACAATGTGGATGGACCTCGAGGGCATTATGTTAAGCGAAATAAGTCAGTCAGAGAAAGACGAACTCTATATGACTCCACTCATAGGTGGAAATTAGTATATTGAGAAGGAGATC
>NW_025795550.1:0-6280 GCF_021613505.1 Equus quagga
GATCTCCTTCTCAATATACTAATTTCCACCTATGAGTGGAGTCATATAGAGTTCGTCTTTCTCTGACTGACTTATTTCGCTTAACATAATGCCCTCGAGGTCCATCCACATTGTTGTGAATGGGCCAATTTCGTCTTTTTTTATGGCTGAGTAGTATTCCATTGTGTATATATACCACATCTTCTTTATCCAATCATCAGTTTCTGGGCATGTAGGCTGGTTCCACGTCTTGGCTATTGTAAATAATGCTGCGATGAACATAGGGGTGCAACGGACTCTTGAGATATCTGATATCAGGTTCTTAGGATAGATACCCAGTAATGGGATGGCTGGGTCATAGGGTATTTCTATTTTTAACTTTTTGAGAAATCTCCATACTGTTTTCCATAGTGGCTGTACCAGTTTGCATTCCCACCAACAGTGTATGAGGGTTCCTCTTTCTCCACAACCTCTCCAACATTTGTCGTTCTTGGTTTTGGATGTTTTTGCCAATCTAACGGGGGTAAGGTGATATCTTAGTGTAGTTTTGATTTGCATTTCCCTGATGATTAGCGATGATGAACATCTTTTCATGTGTCTATTGGCCATATTCATATCTTCTTTTGAGAAATGTCTGTTCATGTCCTCTGCCCATTTTTTGATCGGGTTGTTTGTTTTTTTGTTGTTAAGCAGTGTGAGTTCTTTGTATATTATGGAGATTAACCCTTTGTCGGATAAGTGGCTTGTAAATATTTTTTCCCAATTAGTGAGCTGTTTTTTTGTTTCAATTCTGTTTTCCCTTGCCTTGAAGAAGCTCTTTAGTCTGATGAAGTCCCATTTGTTTATTCTTTCTATTGTTTCCCTCAACTGAGGAGTTACAGTGTCCGAAAAGATTCTTTTGAAACTGATGTCAAAGAGTGTACTGCCTATATTCTCTTCCAAAAGACTTATTGTCTCAGGCCTAATCTTTAGGTCTTTGATCCATTTTGAGTTTATTTTGGTGTGTGGTGAAAAAGAATGGTCGATTTTCAATCTTTTGCATGTGGCTGTCCAGTTTTCCCAGCACCATTTGTTGAAGAGACTTTCTTTTCTCCATTGTAGGCCCTCTGCTCCTTTGTCGAAGATTAGCTGTCCATAGATGTGTGGTTTTATCTCTGGGCTTTCAATTCTGTTCCATTGATCTGTGGACCTGTTTTTGTACCAGTACCATGCTGTTTTGATCACTGTAGCTTTGTAGTATGTTTTGAAATCGGGGATTGTGATTCCGCCGGCTTTGTTTTTCTTGCTCAAGATTGCTTTAGCAATTCGTGGTCTTTTGTTCCCCCATATGAATTTTAGGATTGTTTGTTCAATTTCTGTGAAGAATGTTCTGGGGATTCTGATTGGGATAGCGTTGAATCTGTATATTGCTTTAGGTAGTATGGACATTTTAACTATGTTTATTCTTCCAATCCATGTGCAAGGAATGTCTTTCCATCTCTTTATGTCATCGTCAATTTCTTTCAAGAAAGTCTTGTAGTTTTCATTGTATAGATCCTTCACTTCCTTGGTTAAGTTTATCCCAAGGTATTTTATTCTTTTCGTTGCGATGGTGAATGGGATAGAGTTCTTGAGTTCTTTTTCTGTTAGTTTATTGTTAGTGTATAGAAATGCTACTGATTTTATAGCACGTTAATTTTATACCCTGCTACTTTGCTGTAGTTGTTGATTATTTCTAATAGTTTTTCTGTGGATTCTTTGGGGTTTTCTATGTATAAGATCATGTCGTCTGCAAACAGCGCGAGTTTTACTTCTTCGTTACCTATTTGGATTCCTTTTATTTTTTTTTCCTGCCGAATTGCTCTGGCCAGCACCTCCAGTACTATGTTGAATAGGAGTGGTGAAAGTGGGCACCCTTGTCTTGTTCCTGTCCTCAGAGGGATGGCTTTCAGCTTTTGTCCATTGAGTATGATGTTGGCTGTGGGTCTATCATATATGGCCTTTATTATGTTGAGGTACTTTCCTTCTATACCCATTTTACTGAGGGTTTTTATCATAAATGGGTGTTGGATCTTGTCGAATGCTTTCTCTGCGTCTATTGAGATGATCATGTGGTTTTTGTTTTTCATTTTGTTGATGTAGTGTATCACGTTGATTGACTTGCGGATGTTGAACCATCCCTGTGTCCCTGGTATAAATCCCACTTGATCATGGTGTATAATCTTTTTGATGTATTGCTGTAATCGGTTTGCCAAAATTTTGTTGAGGATTTTTGCATCTATGTTCATCAGTGATATCGGCCTGTAGTTCTCCTTCTTTGTGTTGTCCTTGTCAGGTTTGGGGATCAGAGTGATGTTGGCTTCATAGAATGTGTTAGGGAGTTCTCCATCTTTCTCAATTTTCTGGAACAGTTTGAGGAGAATAGGTATTAAGTCTTCTTTGAATGTTTGGTAGAATTCTCCAGAGAAGCCGTCTGGTCCTGGACTCTTGTTTTTGGGGAGGTTTTTGATTACCGTTTCTATTTCCTTACTTGTGATTGGTCTATTCAGATTCTCCATTTCTTCCTGATTCAGTTTGGGGAGATTGTATGAGTCTAGGAATTTGTCCATTTCTTCCAAGTTGTTCAATTTGTTGGCATATAGTTTTTCATAGTATTCTCTTATGATCTCTTGTATTTCATTGGTATCTGTTGTGATTTCTCCTCTGTCATTCCTGATTTTGTTAATTTGCGCTTTCTCTCTTCTTTTCTTGGTGAGTCTGGCTAGGGGTTTGTCAATTTTGTTAATTCTTTCGAAGAACCAACTCTTTGTTTCATTGATCCTTTCTATTGTCTTTTTTGTTTCAATATCGTTTATTTCTGCTCTTATTTTTATTATTTCCCTCCTTCTACTGACTCTGGGCTTTGTTTGTTCTTCTTTTTCTAGTTCTGTTAGGTGTCGTTTGAGGTTGCTTACGTGAGCTTTTTCTTGTTTAGTGAGGTGAGCCTGTATTGCGATGAATTTCCCTCTTAGGACTGCTTTTGCTGCATCCCAAATGATTTGGTATGTCGTGTTCTCATTTTCATTTGTCTCCAGATAATATTTGATTTCTTCTTTAATTTCTTCAATGATCCATTGTTTGTTGAGAAGCGTGTTGTTTAGTCTCCACATTTTTGCACCTTTCTCTGCTTTTTTCTTGTAGTTGATTTCTAGTTTAATAGCGTTATGATCAGAAAAGATGCTTGATATTATTTCAACTCTCTTGTATTTATTGATGTTTGCTTTGGTTCCCAAAATATGGTCAATCCTTGAGAATGTTCCATGTGCACTTGAGAAGAATGTGTAACCTGCTGTTTTTGGATGAAGTGTTCTATATATATCTATTAAGTCCATCTGGTCTAATTTTTCATTTAATTCTATTATTTCCTTGTTGCTTTTCTGTCTGGATGTTCTGTCCATTGGTGTTAATGGTGTGTTGAGGTCCCCTACTATTATTGTATTGTTGTTGATGTCTTCTTTTAGTTCTATTAAGAGTTGCTTTACAAATTTTGGTGCTCCTGTGTTGGGTGCGTATATATTTATAAGTGTTATGTCTTCTTGGTGGAGAGTCCCTTTTATCATTATATACTGTCCCTCTTTATCTTTCTTTATCTGTTTTGCTTTGAAATCTACCTTGTCTGATATTAGTATAGCGACACCTGCTTTCTTTTGTTCATTATTAGCTTGGAGTATTGTTCTCCATCCCTTCACTCTGAGTCTGTGTTTGTCTTTGGGGCTGAGGTGTGTTTCCTGGAGGCAGCATATTGTTGGATCTTGTTCTTTGATCCATCCTGCCACTCTGTGTCTTTTGATTGGGGAGTTCAATCCGTTTACATTTAGAGTGATTATTGAGACGTGGGGGCCTACCACTCCCATTTTGTGTCTTGTTTTCCGGTTTTTTTCAGTTTCCTTTGTTTCTCGTCCCATGGTTTAATCTGTTCTGATGTAGAGCTGCTACTCTCTGTTGTTGTCCTTCTACTTATCTCCTCTGCTCTTGGTTTTGTAGCCCCTTTCCTTTTTTGGATTTTTCAGGAATGAGGGTTTTCCTGAGGATTTCCTGAAGAGGAGGTTTTGTGGCAATGAACTCCCTTAATTTTTGTTTATCTGGGAAAGTTTTTATTTCTCCATCGTATTTGAAGGATATTTTCGCTGGGTAGAGAATTCTCGGCTGTAGATTTTTGTCCTTCAGATTTTTGAATATATCATTCCACTCTCTTCTAGCCTGTAAAGTTTCTGCTGAGAAATCTGCTGATAGCCTGATGGGGGTTCCTTTGTAGGTTAGTTTCTTTTGCCTGGCTGTCCTTAATATTTTCTCCTTGTCGTTGACTTTTGCTAGCTTCACTACTATATGCCGTGGAGTTGGTCTTCTTGCATTGATAAAGTTTGGAGATCTATTGGCTTCTGTCACCTGAAGATCCATCTCCCTCACCAGATTTGGGAAGTTCTCGGCCATTATTTCTTTGAATAGGTTTTCTGCCCCTTTCTCCTTCTCTTCTCCCTCTGGTATACCTATAATCCTTACGTTGCATCTCCTAATTGTGTCTGATAATTCTCGGAGAGTTTCTTCATTTCTTTTAAGTCTTGCTTCTCTCTCCTCCTCTGCCTGCCACAATTCTATATTGCCATCTTCCAAATTGCTAATTCTTTCCTCCATATTATCGGCCCTACTGTTCAGAGCATCTAGATTTTTCTTAATCTCCTCTATTGTGTTCTTCATTTCCAATATTTCTGTTTGGTTCTTCTTTATCGTATCAAACTCTTTTGTAACATAGCTCCTGACCTCGTTGAGTTGTCAGTCAGAATTCTCTCTTAACTCATTGAGAATCTTAATGATGGCTGTTTTGAAGTCATCGTCATTTAGGTTATACATCTCATTTTCTTTGGGATTGTTTTCTGTGTATTTGTTGCTTTCTTTCTGTTCTGGAGATTTAATGTATTTTTTCATATTGCTTGATGTTGTTGATTTGTGCCTCCGCATGGAAATAGAGTTTAGTTGCTCCTTTCACTTGTTTCAGCTGCTGCGGAGGGAGGAGCAGCTGTTTCTATTTCACCAACCAGGAATCCTGTCCGTAGTTGCTAACTGGGCCTGGGCCCCTCTTCGTAGCCACAGTGGCCCTTTGGATTCCCTCCTCTGCTGTGGGGGCCGTCACAGGGGGGCTTCAGGCTGCAGGTGCCTACTGTTGCAGCCCACCTAGATGTGCTCTCTCCTTGGGGTCTACAACGGTGTTATGGGCTTTTCCAGCAGCCAGGGGTGGGATCACTTATATTTGTCGCTCCGTTGCTGTCGGCACCCACCAAATCTCACTTGTCCTCTATAGGTCGCAGGATAGCTATTGGCATCTTCTACAGTCTGTGGTTAGTACACCTAGCTATGCTGCTTTTGCCCTGGGGTCTTCCAGCCTTGTGGCTGTCGGCTGGCTGCCTTCTACTGGTGCTGTGCAGAGGCTTTCCCTAAGGCTGCTGTGAGCCTGTAGGGTTTCCCCCTAGGCTACTAAGCTGGGTCTCTGGAACTCTCTCCAGCCCCAGTCCTCTCTGAGATCTCCAGCAATCCCTAGCCTCACGGGGTGGGCAATGGCAGCTGGGGGTCGCCCCGCCCTCAGGGCTTCTCTCCCGGCCTCTGCCGGAGCCGTGAATGCTGGGCGTGGCCCCTCTGCTAATGGCAGACAGAGATTTTTGTCTGCTGCCCGGGCGGAGCTCCGGCGTTTCCCCTCCGGGTCGCAGGACCGGCCTTTGAAAATTCCCCCCGCCCCGGTCCTCTCCGAGATCTCCGGCAATCCCTAGTCCCACGGGGCGGGCAACGGCAGCTGGGGGTCGCCCCGCTCTCAGGGCTTCTCTCCCGGCCTCTGCCGGAGCCGTGAATGCTCAGCGTTGCCCCTCTGCTAATGGCAGACAGAGAGTTTTGTCTGCTGCCCGGGCGGAGCTCCGGCGTTTCCCCTCCGGGTCGCAGGACCGGCCTTTTGAAAGTTCCCCCCGCCCTGGTCCTCTCCGAGATCTCCGGCAATCCCTAGTCCCACGGGGCGGGCAACGGCAGCTGGGAGATCTCCGTGCCCTCCGTGTCTCTCTCTGGGACCCTCCGGGCGCCCCGAGCACCAGGCTGGATCCCCCCGCCAATGGCGGGGAGAGACTCTCCCCGCGGGCTCAGGTGTGCAACTCCAAAGTTTCCCTCTGCGTTTAGGAGTAATTGCAGGGGGTTTAGGTAGGGTTCTGGTCACCTGTTTCCAGCGTCGCTCCTCTGTTGTGTTCTCGCTCCTGCCCTAGACGTGCGTGGATCCTCTGGGGGCGTCCGTTGGAAGAAAGCCGCTTGC
>NW_025795551.1:0-6350 GCF_021613505.1 Equus quagga
CAAGCATTATTAGATGTAAAAAAAGAAAAAAAATGAAATGGAGTTGTTGGAAGAAAAGGGCCAGGTTCTCTCTGTCTGGGTAGTTGTCAATTCTTCAGGGTTTATTTCTCCTCTCTACAAGATTAAAATGTAACATAGCTAAGAACCCTTGTAGAGAGAGATAAAAATAAGAGGGTGCATTTCGCCTAGGAAAGCAGGTACCATGGAAATTTCCAGAAGGCTCTATAGTGTGAAGGAGATAATGAATCAGAAAAGGCATGAATTTTAGAGAGAATTCGGGCTCTGAAAGTTATTTACTGTATAATCTTGGCCAAAAGCTTTAATATATCTGGGCCTCACTTTCTATATCTTTAAAATGGGGAGAATACCTGCCTACACTGGTGCTTTGGGAATTAAATGATATAATACATATGATTCTCTTGGCATCGATTCATTGCTCAGAAAATATTAAATCTTTTTCATCTGTGTAGAGGGTGAAGGTGGGAAAGAAAATTAGAAAAGACTTGCTAAATGCAAGTCTCTCAATATTTGGTCTGTCCTTATGTAAATTCGCACATCCTTGTGCTTAGGGGACTTCTCATCTTTTTAAGGCCCACAAAATCTTTACCAATCACACTTAGACAAAACCGGAAGCAAACAGAACAGAATTCAAATCTCTAAAGTCGCTAGTTTGCAACTAAAGATTAAGCAAGTCATTGTCTGTATCAGAGTTCTGGTTTCCTTATTTAAAGAGGGGCCAAATAGCTAACTTAGAGCATCCTTTGAGAGCTAAAATGTTGTAATCATACTCAAGCTCATCATGGCACATCCCTACTCTTAGCTCTCAGAATTAAAAGTATGTGGTAGTTCATATCAACTTTTTACATATTTTCAGTTCTCTTTGCACATATGTGCATATGTGGATGATCTTTCCAGATATTAGAGTAGTGATCAATTCCATTTTGAACACTTACTGTGTGTTCATCTGGGCAAGTGATTTAATTCTTATAGTGACCTCATGAAGGAGGTAAAATGATTATCCTTATAATTTCAAATGAGGAAACTGAGACTTGAAGACTGGAAGTGGCTTTCTGAAGGTTTTATACATAATAAATTGGAAGTAGGATTGGAGCCCAGAACTGCTGTCTAACTTAAAAGCCTGCACTCTGTATGTCTGTAACTACTATCTTTGACCCCTGAGGGCATACAGTGTGCTTCATTTGTATACCCTTGAGTAGAAAGATTGTGTCATGCCATGAGGGGAGGTGGAGGTCACAGAAGTCAATAAATAGCCTGATCCTACTATTTACTACTGTGTAATGGTGGAAATATTTCTGGAAGGACCAGAAGACTTGAGTTTGAGTTCTGTCTCTGACCTTGAATAAGTGATTCACCTACCCTGAGCCTCTGTAAAATGAAGATGGTATCACCACTGAGAACTTCAGTATCTTCATCTGTTAAGCAGGGATAATGACATTGTCTGCCTTACAGGCTTGTCTTTGGGATCATATGAGATCATTGATATAAAAGTCTTGGGGTTGTGCCTAGATTATGGGGAGTGCTCGATAAATACATCCCAGCTACTGTTACTACTGATCGTGAATCACACTCCGAACCTTCCAAACCAGCAGAGTCTGGGAGTTTATGTCTTTTGATGTGTTTCAAGGCACTGGCAGTACTTGCATTGTCTAGAGGTTTCCAACAGGGAAAGGTGGACCATAAATCTAAGCCTGAAGAAACTGAGCTTGTAGCAAGAAGCACAAATGCTGTCATCATCAGGGCAGGAGCTAACAGTAATATTTTGTCAGAGAGGAAGAGGCCCCACCATGTGAGGAACTGTGTGTTGCTCACTGGTGTTGATCACAGAGGAGTCTATGGTGAGTGAAACTATCACGTGGAATCAGATGATGTTGGTCCAGATTTTGTTTCTCATGCTAACCAATTGCCTGACCTTGGGCAAGTCACTTTACCTCTTGGAGCTTTGGTCTCTTCATGAGTGAAATACAGGCATTCATACTAATTTCATAAGGCTTTTGTAAGGCTAACTGAGAATATATTTAATGCAAAGCATCCATACATCAGTAATTTAAGAAGTATTTGTGGGGAGTCAGTTTTTAATCTTTTATTTGTATTTAAGTGACTTGTGACACGTTTCTGAAAAGTCAGGCAGTAGGCTCATAGAAAAATAGAACTTTCAATTTGAACAGCATTTTCAAGATAATGTTATCTAAGCTTCCTCCATAGCTTCTTCCAATGTTATCTAAGCTTTCATTTATCCATGTTTGTTCATTCAATTATTTATTCAACAAACACAGAATGCCTCTTCTGTACAAAGCATAGGGGAAGGGGAAATCAGAGAAGGGAGCGTTTACAATCTCTTTGTCTACCTGTTTTTTGTTCTTTCTCAAGGGAAGGAAGTAGAAATCTGTCAGATTGCAAGAGACACATAGGACAGAATTACAGTTGGACAGAATTACTGTATATTAAACTGTCGTGTTCCTTTTCATGCTTGTATCCTCTGCTGCCCTCCAAATCTGTGCTATTGGTGTAATTAAAAAGGACAGAGAGCATCTTAGGGAGGTCCAGACAGGAAGGTTGTACCCACTTTTAGCAAGACCACATAAGTGGACTGACCGTAGCTTAGGGTCCTGTACCATTTACTTATCATATCATAGTAAGATTTAAAAATCCAGGAATTGACTTACAGTGTGATGGAACCCTATAGGCTTCAACCTGGCTCCATGTTGGGATGAATATGGCATGGACGCTTGTTTTAAAAAATATTCTTTTATTCTTGTTTGATTTTTATCTTTGTGTGTATGACTCTATCGGGATGAAAACTAATTAGCAACAAAAAGAATCAGGTATTTCTGTATCTTCTAATCCAGTGGTTCTCAGTTGCATGAAGGGTAGTATTTGATAATGTGCAATGATATTTTGATTATCACAACTGGAGGTGGAGTTCTACTGTCATCTAGTAGGTAGAGACCAGGGATCTTGCTAAGCTGTCTATATTTCATAAGACAGCTCCCCAAATGTACAATTATATAGCTCAAAATGCCAATAGTGCTATCAACCAAAGTTGAAATATTACTAACAGGTAAGATTTGAGCCCTACTTACCAGGCATTTGCAGTCTAGATCAGTCTAGATTCTCAAAGTGCGGTCTCCAAAACAGCAGGCTCAGTATCCATAGGAAACTCATTAGAAGTGAAAATTCTTGGTTCCCTGAGCTGAATCAGAAACTCTAGGATGTAGCTCAGAAATCTGTGTTTTAATAAGCCCTCCGTGTGATTCTGATGCTTACTCAAATGTGAGAACCACTGGTTGGGCTCTGGTAAGAAGTGTGGAAACACACACACACACAACTACTCCAAAATTCGGTGAGATAAGCACGATGTAAGAATAGAGAACCAAGAGTCACTGATGTTTCAAAGAGAGAGGGGATTTTGAGCAGAGCTTTGGAGATAGATAATGTGTTGCCTGGTTGGAATGAGATGATGGAAGAAATAGCATAAACAGAGGCAAGAGTTGGTAGACTACGGGTGGTTTTCGAGGAATGATAAGTTCAAGGAGTGGGTCCGTCAAGAGGAGTAGCGGTAGTACAACAGAAAAAAAGTGGGGTCAGATGGTTACGCATTTCGTTAGCTTTGAGCAGCCAACTTAACTGATCCAAGTTAGTTTTAGAATGACCAATCTAGCAGTAAAGATGACACTTTTATGAGTAAAGAAAAGTGACAATGATGGACAACAGAATGGTGTACAATAGGAAGAAACTAAGTATGAAGGTAAAATCTTTATGAAATAAATATAATAATATCCAATAATTATTTTCATACCTTTGTATCAACCACTACACTAAGCTTTACATAACTTTTTGGGGGGGGAACAGAGACATTTTACTTAAGAATTCAAGACACACATGCTCATGATCATGTAGACAACCATGGGAGAGAACAGAATTCACTCTTGCACACCAAAGAGCCCAAGAGAGAGATCTGAAGCATCACTGCTCTTACGGGGTCAAAAATCAGTCTCACAGCAATAGCATGTAGCTGAAAATCCAAGAATCAGGCAGAAGAGAGCAGGGGCAAGTGGACTAATGTAAGTGAGGATGTAGCAACAGGCCCTGTGGATTAGACGTGTACATCAGTGTGCAGAATAGGAGCAACATCTGGTATTCTCTCCCTAGTCCTATTGTTTCCCATTTCAAATCCAGAGTCCACTCCTGAGAGATGATTATTTAGTTCAGATTTCTCCTATAGCATACAGATGACTACCTCCAGGAAAGACAATTTCATTTTATGAGAATTACAATCGTAAGAAAGGTTATTCTTATATCAAACTAAAATCTCCTAGCTAACTTGCCTGAGTGTATTCTGTGTCTGCCATCTGGATCTGTATGGAACAAGTTTCTTTTTCTATGTACCAGCCTTCGATTATTTAAGATTGTCTTTGAAGTTTTCTTGGGTTTTACCCACCAACAGAATATCCAACTATTCCTCATTTTTAAAGAATATTTTACTCTCCTTATCACTTGCATTGCTTTCCTTTGGATAGGCTTCAATTCAATTAGGTGACTCTAAAACCAGGCTCCCAGAACTGAACCCAATATATGAGATAGGATCTTGCCAATATGGAAAACACAGCAATTACGGGCCCCATTATCCTGACACTATATTTCTATTAATGAGCACAGACTAGCTACTTGGATGGTGACCAGAGTGTGATCTTTATTACCTAAACCAGGGTAGTATTTCCTCAAAGGCAATTGAAAATCTTCAGAAATGTTGGAGACCTTTCCTAAGGCTGCATAATTATATTTTTAAAATGCTTTCAATTTCCCATGACAAGTTTGGAGTGTCTAAAGATGGCAAAGTGAAGGAGATAAATAGATTATTGATCGGACAGGCTTGTAATTCCTTAGTGAATTGGATTTAGTTTCTTCATTGAGATCAGGTCAACACCATAAATCTCCTAGAAAATCAATACGACAGAGAGTGCTATGGGCTAGGCTTAAAGACATTTCCCTGGCTGCTTCAGGGCTGGGAGCTTGGCACCTTTTCCAAAAATAGAGAACGGGAAGAATTGGAAAATGATTATAGACGGGATTCAAATACTGGGTATGTGGGTGAAGTGCCTGAATGGAGTCAAGAGACATAGAAACTCTTAACTTGGCCACTGCCATATTGTAACTTTGGACAAATCACTTCATTTGATCATCCTATACATTACAATGATAAAGTTGCACCATACAAACAATCTTCTATACCTTTTTCCCCCATCTGTGTGAGAAGGGCAGGACAATTGCTACAACAAACAACTCCAAAATTTGAAGACTTGACACGATGAAAGTTTAGTTCTCACTCTCACAAATATTCCAATGTCGGTTCCTCATCAGGGAGCTCATCTCCAAGTGGTTCCTCAGGGAGTCTGCTGCCTCAGCTCTTCACATCTTGCAACTTTGCTGTTACATAGAGCCTGGCTGTATATTGCTTCCAAACTACCTTGACTAGCATAGATACCTACAGAAGGTAAGATAAAAATAGCGCACGAAAGGTGGGCAGGAACAATTGTAAAGCCTTTTGAAAAACCATCCTGGATTTTGCAGAAGTGAGCCTGTCTATCTCCATATTCATAAGGAACTAGAGAATCTTAGAAAGATGATACTGGCATATAAACAATTTCAGTTGTCTTGCCTGAAACTCCAACCCAGTCCCCAATGAAACCTATTCAAAGCCAGATAAAATTGGGCCACCAGAAGGAAAAGCCAAAATTTAGAGGAAAAAAATGATAGTGAGGGTGTTTGAACAGATGCACTGCAGATAATTGCATTTTAAAATTGTCTTTTTGATAATTCCTAATTGAGACGCTTCATTTGTTTTACCATATTTATCCACTTTATTTACTTTGCGTGAAAAAATGTATAACTGTTTAAAGGCTTTGGCAAAACTTATAATTCTGAGTCTGATATAGTCATAAAAGGCAAGGGAAGAGGACAAGAAAGTAAACTGAACTTGAGACTATGAGAAAGTGAGAAGATAGAGGATCAAGGTAGACAGGGATGGAGACAGATTGAGTAACATGTGATCCAATGTGGTGACCTCATAACTTGTCAGGATATCGTGAAGTGTAATGTCTAGAGTTTGTCATATTTACGACATTACCCACTTTTAAAAGCACACGTCAACATTCCAGTTGACTAATACAACTTTACTTCTTACTCACATAATGGTCCAATATGAGTGTTCCTGGTCAATGGGACTGTATTAGTTTCCTATTGCTGCTGTAACAAATTACCATAAACTTAGTGTCTTAAAACAACACACATTTGTTATCTTTCAGTTCTGAAGCTCAAAAGTCTCAAATGGG
>NW_025795552.1:0-6350 GCF_021613505.1 Equus quagga
CCCATTTGAGACTTTTGAGCTTCAGAACTGAAAGATAACAAATGTGTGTTGTTTTAAGACACTAAGTTTATGGTAATTTGTTACAGCAGCAATAGGAAACTAATACAGTCCCATTGACCAGGAACACTCATATTGGACCATTATGTGAGTAAGAAGTAAAGTTGTATTAGTCAACTGGAATGTTGACGTGTGCTTTTAAAAGTGGGTAATGTCGTAAATATGACAAACTCTAGACATTACACTTCACGATATCCTGACAAGTTATGAGGTCACCACATTGGATCACATGTTACTCAATCTGTCTCCATCCCTGTCTACCTTGATCCTCTATCTTCTCACTTTCTCATAGTCTCAAGTTCAGTTTACTTTCTTGTCCTCTTCCCTTGCCTTTTATGACTATATCAGACTCAGAATTATAAGTTTTGCCAAAGCCTTTAAACAGTTATACATTTTTTCACGCAAAGTAAATAAAGTGGATAAATATGGTAAAACAAATGAAGCGTCTCAATTAGGAATTATCAAAAAGACAATTTTAAAATGCAATTATCTGCAGTGCATCTGTTCAAACACCCTCACTATCATTTTTTTCCTCTAAATTTTGGCTTTTCCTTCTGGTGGCCCAATTTTATCTGGCTTTGAATAGGTTTCATTGGGGACTGGGTTGGAGTTTCAGGCAAGACAACTGAAATTGTTTATATGCCAGTATCATCTTTCTAAGATTCTCTAGTTCCTTATGAATATGGAGATAGACAGGCTCACTTCTGCAAAATCCAGGATGGTTTTTCAAAAGGCTTTACAATTGTTCCTGCCCACCTTTCGTGCGCTATTTTTATCTTACCTTCTGTAGGTATCTATGCTAGTCAAGGTAGTTTGGAAGCAATATACAGCCAGGCTCTATGTAACAGCAAAGTTGCAAGATGTGAAGAGCTGAGGCAGCAGACTCCCTGAGGAACCACTTGGAGATGAGCTCCCTGATGAGGAACCGACATTGGAATATTTGTGAGAGTGAGAACTAAACTTTCATCGTGTCAAGTCTTCAAATTTTGGAGTTGTTTGTTGTAGCAATTGTCCTGCCCTTCTCACACAGATGGGGGAAAAAGGTATAGAAGATTGTTTGTATGGTGCAACTTTATCATTGTAATGTATAGGATGATCAAATGAAGTGATTTGTCCAAAGTTACAATATGGCAGTGGCCAAGTTAAGAGTTTCTATGTCTCTTGACTCCATTCAGGCACTTCACCCACATACCCAGTATTTGAATCCCGTCTATAATCATTTTCCAATTCTTCCCGTTCTCTATTTTTGGAAAAGGTGCCAAGCTCCCAGCCCTGAAGCAGCCAGGGAAATGTCTTTAAGCCTAGCCCATAGCACTCTCTGTCGTATTGATTTTCTAGGAGATTTATGGTGTTGACCTGATCTCAATGAAGAAACTAAATCCAATTCACTAAGGAATTACAAGCCTGTCCGATCAATAATCTATTTATCTCCTTCACTTTGCCATCTTTAGACACTCCAAACTTGTCATGGGAAATTGAAAGCATTTTAAAAATATAATTATGCAGCCTTAGGAAAGGTCTCCAACATTTCTGAAGATTTTCAATTGCCTTTGAGGAAATACTACCCTGGTTTAGGTAATAAAGATCACACTCTGGTCACCATCCAAGTAGCTAGTCTGTGCTCATTAATAGAAATATAGTGTCAGGATAATGGGGCCCGTAATTGCTGTGTTTTCCATATTGGCAAGATCCTATCTCATATATTGGGTTCAGTTCTGGGAGCCTGGTTTTAGAGTCACCTAATTGAATTGAAGCCTATCCAAAGGAAAGCAATGCAAGTGATAAGGAGAGTAAAATATTCTTTAAAAATGAGGAATAGTTGGATATTCTGTTGGTGGGTAAAACCCAAGAAAACTTCAAAGACAATCTTAAATAATCGAAGGCTGGTACATAGAAAAAGAAACTTGTTCCATACAGATCCAGATGGCAGACACAGAATACACTCAGGCAAGTTAGCTAGGAGATTTTAGTTTGATATAAGAATAACCTTTCTTACGATTGTAATTCTCATAAAATGAAATTGTCTTTCCTGGAGGTAGTCATCTGTATGCTATAGGAGAAATCTGAACTAAATAATCATCTCTCAGGAGTGGACTCTGGATTTGAAATGGGAAACAATAGGACTAGGGAGAGAATACCAGATGTTGCTCCTATTCTGCACACTGATGTACACGTCTAATCCACAGGGCCTGTTGCTACATCCTCACTTACATTAGTCCACTTGCCCCTGCTCTCTTCTGCCTGATTCTTGGATTTTCAGCTACATGCTATTGCTGTGAGACTGATTTTTGACCCCGTAAGAGCAGTGATGCTTCAGATCTCTCTCTTGGGCTCTTTGGTGTGCAAGAGTGAATTCTGTTCTCTCCCATGGTTGTCTACATGATCATGAGCATGTGTGTCTTGAATTCTTAAGTAAAATGTCTCTGTTCCCCCCCCAAAAAGTTATGTAAAGCTTAGTGTAGTGGTTGATACAAAGGTATGAAAATAATTATTGGATATTATTATATTTATTTCATAAAGATTTTACCTTCATACTTAGTTTCTTCCTATTGTACACCATTCTGTTGTCCATCATTGTCACTTTTCTTTACTCATAAAAGTGTCATCTTTACTGCTAGATTGGTCATTCTAAAACTAACTTGGATCAGTTAAGTTGGCTGCTCAAAGCTAACGAAATGCGTAACCATCTGACCCCACTTTTTTTCTGTTGTACTACCGCTACTCCTCTTGACGGACCCACTCCTTGAACTTATCATTCCTCGAAAACCACCCGTAGTCTACCAACTCTTGCCTCTGTTTATGCTATTTCTTCCATCATCTCATTCCAACCAGGCAACACATTATCTATCTCCAAAGCTCTGCTCAAAATCCCCTCTCTCTTTGAAACATCAGTGACTCTTGGTTCTCTATTCTTACATCGTGCTTATCTCACCGAATTTTGGAGTAGTTGTGTGTGTGTGTGTTTCCACACTTCTTACCAGAGCCCAACCAGTGGTTCTCACATTTGAGTAAGCATCAGAATCACACGGAGGGCTTATTAAAACACAGATTTCTGAGCTACATCCTAGAGTTTCTGATTCAGCTCAGGGAACCAAGAATTTTCACTTCTAATGAGTTTCCTATGGATACTGAGCCTGCTGTTTTGGAGACCGCACTTTGAGAATCTAGACTGATCTAGACTGCAAATGCCTGGTAAGTAGGGCTCAAATCTTACCTGTTAGTAATATTTCAACTTTGGTTGATAGCACTATTGGCATTTTGAGCTATATAATTGTACATTTGGGGAGCTGTCTTATGAAATATAGACAGCTTAGCAAGATCCCTGGTCTCTACCTACTAGATGACAGTAGAACTCCACCTCCAGTTGTGATAATCAAAATATCATTGCACATTATCAAATACTACCCTTCATGCAACTGAGAACCACTGGATTAGAAGATACAGAAATACCTGATTCTTTTTGTTGCTAATTAGTTTTCATCCCGATAGAGTCATACACACAAAGATAAAAATCAAACAAGAATAAAAGAATATTTTTTAAAACAAGCGTCCATGCCATATTCATCCCAACATGGAGCCAGGTTGAAGCCTATAGGGTTCCATCACACTGTAAGTCAATTCCTGGATTTTTAAATCTTACTATGATATGATAAGTAAATGGTACAGGACCCTAAGCTACGGTCAGTCCACTTATGTGGTCTTGCTAAAAGTGGGTACAACCTTCCTGTCTGGACCTCCCTAAGATGCTCTCTGTCCTTTTTAATTACACCAATAGCACAGATTTGGAGGGCAGCAGAGGATACAAGCATGAAAAGGAACACGACAGTTTAATATACAGTAATTCTGTCCAACTGTAATTCTGTCCTATGTGTCTCTTGCAATCTGACAGATTTCTACTTCCTTCCCTTGAGAAAGAACAAAAAACAGGTAGACAAAGAGATTGTAAACGCTCCCTTCTCTGATTTCCCCTTCCCCTATGCTTTGTACAGAAGAGGCATTCTGTGTTTGTTGAATAAATAATTGAATGAACAAACATGGATAAATGAAAGCTTAGATAACATTGGAAGAAGCTATGGAGGAAGCTTAGATAACATTATCTTGAAAATGCTGTTCAAATTGAAAGTTCTATTTTTCTATGAGCCTACTGCCTGACTTTTCAGAAACGTGTCACAAGTCACTTAAATACAAATAAAAGATTAAAAACTGACTCCCCACAAATACTTCTTAAATTACTGATGTATGGATGCTTTGCATTAAATATATTCTCAGTTAGCCTTACAAAAGCCTTATGAAATTAGTATGAATGCCTGTATTTCACTCATGAAGAGACCAAAGCTCCAAGAGGTAAAGTGACTTGCCCAAGGTCAGGCAATTGGTTAGCATGAGAAACAAAATCTGGACCAACATCATCTGATTCCACGTGATAGTTTCACTCACCATAGACTCCTCTGTGATCAACACCAGTGAGCAACACACAGTTCCTCACATGGTGGGGCCTCTTCCTCTCTGACAAAATATTACTGTTAGCTCCTGCCCTGATGATGACAGCATTTGTGCTTCTTGCTACAAGCTCAGTTTCTTCAGGCTTAGATTTATGGTCCACCTTTCCCTGTTGGAAACCTCTAGACAATGCAAGTACTGCCAGTGCCTTGAAACACATCAAAAGACATAAACTCCCAGACTCTGCTGGTTTGGAAGGTTCGGAGTGTGATTCACGATCAGTAGTAACAGTAGCTGGGATGTATTTATCGAGCACTCCCCATAATCTAGGCACAACCCCAAGACTTTTATATCAATGATCTCATATGATCCCAAAGACAAGCCTGTAAGGCAGACAATGTCATTATCCCTGCTTAACAGATGAAGATACTGAAGTTCTCAGTGGTGATACCATCTTCATTTTACAGAGGCTCAGGGTAGGTGAATCACTTATTCAAGGTCAGAGACAGAACTCAAACTCAAGTCTTCTGGTCCTTCCAGAAATATTTCCACCATTACACAGTAGTAAATAGTAGGATCAGGCTATTTATTGACTTCTGTGACCTCCACCTCCCCTCATGGCATGACACAATCTTTCTACTCAAGGGTATACAAATGAAGCACACTGTATGCCCTCAGGGGTCAAAGATAGTAGTTACAGACATACAGAGTGCAGGCTTTTAAGTTAGACAGCAGTTCTGGGCTCCAATCCTACTTCCAATTTATTATGTATAAAACCTTCAGAAAGCCACTTCCAGTCTTCAAGTCTCAGTTTCCTCATTTGAAATTATAAGGATAATCATTTTACCTCCTTCATGAGGTCACTATAAGAATTAAATCACTTGCCCAGATGAACACACAGTAAGTGTTCAAAATGGAATTGATCACTACTCTAATATCTGGAAAGATCATCCACATATGCACATATGTGCAAAGAGAACTGAAAATATGTAAAAAGTTGATATGAACTACCACATACTTTTAATTCTGAGAGCTAAGAGTAGGGATGTGCCATGATGAGCTTGAGTATGATTACAACATTTTAGCTCTCAAAGGATGCTCTAAGTTAGCTATTTGGCCCCTCTTTAAATAAGGAAACCAGAACTCTGATACAGACAATGACTTGCTTAATCTTTAGTTGCAAACTAGCGACTTTAGAGATTTGAATTCTGTTCTGTTTGCTTCCGGTTTTGTCTAAGTGTGATTGGTAAAGATTTTGTGGGCCTTAAAAAGATGAGAAGTCCCCTAAGCACAAGGATGTGCGAATTTACATAAGGACAGACCAAATATTGAGAGACTTGCATTTAGCAAGTCTTTTCTAATTTTCTTTCCCACCTTCACCCTCTACACAGATGAAAAAGATTTAATATTTTCTGAGCAATGAATCGATGCCAAGAGAATCATATGTATTATATCATTTAATTCCCAAAGCACCAGTGTAGGCAGGTATTCTCCCCATTTTAAAGATATAGAAAGTGAGGCCCAGATATATTAAAGCTTTTGGCCAAGATTATACAGTAAATAACTTTCAGAGCCCGAATTCTCTCTAAAATTCATGCCTTTTCTGATTCATTATCTCCTTCACACTATAGAGCCTTCTGGAAATTTCCATGGTACCTGCTTTCCTAGGCGAAATGCACCCTCTTATTTTTATCTCTCTCTACAAGGGTTCTTAGCTATGTTACATTTTAATCTTGTAGAGAGGAGAAATAAACCCTGAAGAATTGACAACTACCCAGACAGAGAGAACCTGGCCCTTTTCTTCCAACAACTCCATTTCATTTTTTTTCTTTTTTTACATCTAATAATGCTTG
>NW_025795553.1:0-1944 GCF_021613505.1 Equus quagga
GTGCATCAAATATTATGGAATCATTTCAAAGAAAAGAACAGGCTCTTAGCATAACATTAATATTTAAAATAATTATAGTTATACCTCAAAGGAAGCTTTAGATATACTTATTTCACATATCAAAAATAATGAAAAGTGTATGGAGCAAAATTTCTTTTATATTTTCATCATTCACATCAGGTCTTCTGTCAAATATTATACAGATTGTCAAGATTAAGGAAAAAAAACACTGAAAAATACAATTAAGAGGTTGTTAAAATAAGCATACTAACAAACCAACTAGACCTAACAGACAAATACAGAACATTCCAGCCAACAACAGCAAAATATACACTCTTCTCAATGCCTCAAGGACATTCTCAAAGTAGATCATATGTTAGGCCACAAAACAAATCTAAATAAAACTTGAAAGATTAAAATCATTCAAATTATCTTTTCCAATTGCAATTGAATAAAACCAGAAATCAATAATAAAAGGGAAACTGGAAAATTCACATAAATGTGGAAATTCAACAACAAACTCTTCAACAACAAATGGGTGAAAGGAAAAAGTCGCAAGAGAAATTAGAAAGCATTCTGAGATAAATGAAAATGAAAACACAACATAACAAACCTTATGGAATGCAGCAAAAGCAGTGTTAAGAGGGGAATTTATGGCTGTAAATATCTACATTAAAAATGAAGAAAGTTCTGGCCTGGCCCAGGGGCATAGCAGTTAAGTTCACACATCCTGCTTCAGCAGCCCAGTGTTTGCCGGTACGGATCCTGTGTGTGGAAGGTATGCACACTTATCAAGCTATGCTGTGGCAGGTCTCCCACATATAAGGTAGAGGAAGATGGGCATGGATGTTAGCTCAGGGCCAATCTTCCTCAGGAAAAAAAAAAGGATTGGCAACAGATGTTAGCTCAGGGCTAATCTTCCTCACAAAAAGAAAAGAAGAGGAAAGTTCTCAAATCAATAATATAGCCTTCCACCTTAAGAAACTAATAAAAGAAGAGCAAACTAAACCCAAAGCTAGTAGAAGAAAGGATATAATAAAGATTAGTACATGAACAAAATAAAGAACAGAAAAATAATAGAGAGAATCTATAAAACCAAAAGTTGGTTCTTAGGAAAGATAAAAAAAAAATGGCAAAACTACTTCTGTATTAACTACGAAGAATGAGAGAAAGTGGAAATTACTAAAATGAGAAGTGACAGTGGAGCCATTGCTATTAAACTTATAGAAATAAAAAGGATTATAAGACTATACTATAAGCAGTTATATATAAACAAAATAGATAGCCTTTATGAAAAGGACAAATTCCTAGAAAGACACAAACGTCTGAAATTGACTCAAGAATAAATATAAAATCTGAACAGACCTATAACAAGTAAAGAGCTCAAATCATTAATAAAAAATGCTTCCAAAAAAGAAAAGTACAAGGCCAGATGGCTTTGCTGCTGAATCATACCAAACATTAAAAGCAGAATTAGCACTAATCCTTTCCAAACTCTTCCAAAAAATAGAACAGGAGGGAACACGTCCTAATTTATCTATGAGATCAGCATTATCTTGATACCAAAGCCAGAAAAAGACACCAGAGGAAAAAAAGTCACAGACCAATAAGTCTTGTGAACATAAATGAAAAAAATCTTCAATAAATACTAGCAAACTGAATCTAACAGCATATAAGGAGGATACACCATGATTAGGTGGGATTTATCTCCGGAATACAAGGGTATTTCAACAAGAAAATCAATGGAGTACACCACATTAAAAGACTTAAGGGGGGAAAGATACATGATTGTCTCAATTGATGGAGAGATAGCATTTGACATATTCCAACAACCTTTCATGATGAAAGTCACTCAGCAAACAAGTCATAGAAGATAATTTCTTCAATATGATACAGCACTTTTATGATAAAATGCCCAGTTAGCATCATACTCAATGGTGAAAG
>NW_025795554.1:0-1944 GCF_021613505.1 Equus quagga
CTTTCACCATTGAGTATGATGCTAACTGGGCATTTTATCATAAAAGTGCTGTATCATATTGAAGAAATTATCTTCTATGACTTGTTTGCTGAGTGACTTTCATCATGAAAGGTTGTTGGAATATGTCAAATGCTATCTCTCCATCAATTGAGACAATCATGTATCTTTCCCCCCTTAAGTCTTTTAATGTGGTGTACTCCATTGATTTTCTTGTTGAAATACCCTTGTATTCCGGAGATAAATCCCACCTAATCATGGTGTATCCTCCTTATATGCTGTTAGATTCAGTTTGCTAGTATTTATTGAAGATTTTTTTCATTTATGTTCACAAGACTTATTGGTCTGTGACTTTTTTTCCTCTGGTGTCTTTTTCTGGCTTTGGTATCAAGATAATGCTGATCTCATAGATAAATTAGGACGTGTTCCCTCCTGTTCTATTTTTTGGAAGAGTTTGGAAAGGATTAGTGCTAATTCTGCTTTTAATGTTTGGTATGATTCAGCAGCAAAGCCATCTGGCCTTGTACTTTTCTTTTTTGGAAGCATTTTTTATTAATGATTTGAGCTCTTTACTTGTTATAGGTCTGTTCAGATTTTATATTTATTCTTGAGTCAATTTCAGACGTTTGTGTCTTTCTAGGAATTTGTCCTTTTCATAAAGGCTATCTATTTTGTTTATATATAACTGCTTATAGTATAGTCTTATAATCCTTTTTATTTCTATAAGTTTAATAGCAATGGCTCCACTGTCACTTCTCATTTTAGTAATTTCCACTTTCTCTCATTCTTCGTAGTTAATACAGAAGTAGTTTTGCCATTTTTTTTTTATCTTTCCTAAGAACCAACTTTTGGTTTTATAGATTCTCTCTATTATTTTTCTGTTCTTTATTTTGTTCATGTACTAATCTTTATTATATCCTTTCTTCTACTAGCTTTGGGTTTAGTTTGCTCTTCTTTTATTAGTTTCTTAAGGTGGAAGGCTATATTATTGATTTGAGAACTTTCCTCTTCTTTTCTTTTTGTGAGGAAGATTAGCCCTGAGCTAACATCTGTTGCCAATCCTTTTTTTTTTCCTGAGGAAGATTGGCCCTGAGCTAACATCCATGCCCATCTTCCTCTACCTTATATGTGGGAGACCTGCCACAGCATAGCTTGATAAGTGTGCATACCTTCCACACACAGGATCCGTACCGGCAAACACTGGGCTGCTGAAGCAGGATGTGTGAACTTAACTGCTATGCCCCTGGGCCAGGCCAGAACTTTCTTCATTTTTAATGTAGATATTTACAGCCATAAATTCCCCTCTTAACACTGCTTTTGCTGCATTCCATAAGGTTTGTTATGTTGTGTTTTCATTTTCATTTATCTCAGAATGCTTTCTAATTTCTCTTGCGACTTTTTCCTTTCACCCATTTGTTGTTGAAGAGTTTGTTGTTGAATTTCCACATTTATGTGAATTTTCCAGTTTCCCTTTTATTATTGATTTCTGGTTTTATTCAATTGCAATTGGAAAAGATAATTTGAATGATTTTAATCTTTCAAGTTTTATTTAGATTTGTTTTGTGGCCTAACATATGATCTACTTTGAGAATGTCCTTGAGGCATTGAGAAGAGTGTATATTTTGCTGTTGTTGGCTGGAATGTTCTGTATTTGTCTGTTAGGTCTAGTTGGTTTGTTAGTATGCTTATTTTAACAACCTCTTAATTGTATTTTTCAGTGTTTTTTTTCCTTAATCTTGACAATCTGTATAATATTTGACAGAAGACCTGATGTGAATGATGAAAATATAAAAGAAATTTTGCTCCATACACTTTTCATTATTTTTGATATGTGAAATAAGTATATCTAAAGCTTCCTTTGAGGTATAACTATAATTATTTTAAATATTAATGTTATGCTAAGAGCCTGTTCTTTTCTTTGAAATGATTCCATAATATTTGATGCAC
>NW_025795555.1:0-1322 GCF_021613505.1 Equus quagga
ACACACAACATGCACATGCCATATAACACACAACAAACTTGTACATACCACATGCAACACACCCCACATGCATGTCATATATAACACACCATGTGCTCATACCACACATGACACATCACGCATATATGCCATATAACACACACCACACACTAGTACATACCACATGTGGCACACACCCCACACATACATGTAATATAGAATACACTCTTGTACATAACACATGTAATACACACTACACACTCATATATGCCATATAAAACACATACACCACACACTCATACATATCACATGATACACACCATATATGTCATATGTAACACACTGCACACTCATACATACATGTGTCACACACTAACTCATACATGCCACATAAAACCCACACATACATATCACATGTGACACACCACACGTAGGTGTCATATATAATACACGCCATGCTCATACATGTCGCATGTGACACACCACACATCTTATGCATAACACACCACATGCTCGTACATGCCACACACCACACATGATATGTATGCAGTGTGTTATCTATAACACATCTGTGTGGTGTGTGGCATGTACGAGCATGTGGTGTGTTATGCATAAGATGTGTGGTGTGTCACATGCGACATGTATGAGCATGGCGTGTATTATATATGACACCTACGTGTGGTGTGTCACATGTGATATGTATGTGTGGGTTTTATGTGGCATGTATGAGTTAGTGTGTGACACATGTATGTATGAGTGTGCAGTGTGTTACATATGACATATATGGTGTGTATCATGTGATATGTATGAGTGTGTGGTGTATGTGTTTTATATGGCATATATGAGTGTGTAGTGTGTATTACATGTGTTATGTACAAGAGTGTATTCTATATTACATGTATGTGTGGGGTGTGTGCCACATGTGGTATGTACTAGTGTGTGGTGTGTGTTATATGGCATATATGCGTGATGTGTCATGTGTGGTATGAGCACATGGTGTGTTATATATGACATGCATGTGGGGTGTGTTGCATGTGGTATGTACAAGTTTGTTGTGTGTTATATGGCATGTGCATGTTGTGTGTACCACACGTGACACCTCCTGCTCACACATACCACATGTGACACACATCCTACACAGCCACGTATGCTGCATGTGACACATACCTTGCACAATCATACATACATGTCCCGTGTGGCACACACAACATGCACATGCCATATAACACACAACAAACTTGTACATACCACATGCAACACACCCCACATGCATGTCATATATAACACACCATGTGCTCATACCACACATGACACATCACGCATATATGCCATATAACACACAC
>NW_025795556.1:0-1322 GCF_021613505.1 Equus quagga
GTGTGTGTTATATGGCATATATGCGTGATGTGTCATGTGTGGTATGAGCACATGGTGTGTTATATATGACATGCATGTGGGGTGTGTTGCATGTGGTATGTACAAGTTTGTTGTGTGTTATATGGCATGTGCATGTTGTGTGTGCCACACGGGACATGTATGTATGATTGTGCAAGGTATGTGTCACATGCAGCATACGTGGCTGTGTAGGATGTGTGTCACATGTGGTATGTGTGAGCAGGAGGTGTCACGTGTGGTACACACAACATGCACATGCCATATAACACACAACAAACTTGTACATACCACATGCAACACACCCCACATGCATGTCATATATAACACACCATGTGCTCATACCACACATGACACATCACGCATATATGCCATATAACACACACCACACACTAGTACATACCACATGTGGCACACACCCCACACATACATGTAATATAGAATACACTCTTGTACATAACACATGTAATACACACTACACACTCATATATGCCATATAAAACACATACACCACACACTCATACATATCACATGATACACACCATATATGTCATATGTAACACACTGCACACTCATACATACATGTGTCACACACTAACTCATACATGCCACATAAAACCCACACATACATATCACATGTGACACACCACACGTAGGTGTCATATATAATACACGCCATGCTCATACATGTCGCATGTGACACACCACACATCTTATGCATAACACACCACATGCTCGTACATGCCACACACCACACAGATGTGTTATAGATAACACACTGCATACATATCATGTGTGGTGTGTGGCATGTACGAGCATGTGGTGTGTTATGCATAAGATGTGTGGTGTGTCACATGCGACATGTATGAGCATGGCGTGTATTATATATGACACCTACGTGTGGTGTGTCACATGTGATATGTATGTGTGGGTTTTATGTGGCATGTATGAGTTAGTGTGTGACACATGTATGTATGAGTGTGCAGTGTGTTACATATGACATATATGGTGTGTATCATGTGATATGTATGAGTGTGTGGTGTATGTGTTTTATATGGCATATATGAGTGTGTAGTGTGTATTACATGTGTTATGTACAAGAGTGTATTCTATATTACATGTATGTGTGGGGTGTGTGCCACATGTGGTATGTACTAGTGTGTGGTGTGTGTTATATGGCATATATGCGTGATGTGTCATGTGTGGTATGAGCACATGGTGTGTTATATATGACATGCATGTGGGGTGTGTTGCATGTGGTATGTACAAGTTTGTTGTGTGTTATATGGCATGTGCATGTTGTGTGT
>NW_025795557.1:0-7471 GCF_021613505.1 Equus quagga
AGAGCCAGTGAGAGCAGAGAGGTAAAATGAATACATTAATAGATTCAGTGGTCTCTCCTTTGAGTGGACAGGTCAGAATTGCTAACTCAAGGCATGTTTGGAGTATATTTTGGTTTCATTTATCACTTATAAGCCCACCTTTTATTAACATAAGTTAAAAAGAGTTATAAATTCTGTATAACTGTATAGTAAGTGTGCTTTTGGCTGTGTGTTCAAATTTGTCTAAAATATGAATCTCTTTTTAAAACTCAAGTTAAAATGATTTCCTTATTGTTGGAAATTGGTGTGTATTTAAATGCAAGATGAAACCTCTGTTATGCAGTATTAACAAGTAAAGTAAGATAGCATACTGTGGTTCCCTTTTATCTTTTTGTAAATGTTAATTTAAGTTGTTATACTATTTCCGAAATATTAACGATTTTTGTATATCTATTTGAGTGAAAAATATCTCTTTCTATAGTGAGTTTTTTGTTTTGTTTTCAGGAGCTGGACATTCTGAAAGGAGAGGTAAATCTATTTTTATAATAGAAAATGTATACTACAGAATTGAAAACAAGAATAAGGTGTTATAGCTTTTATGATGTATATTCAGTATATTGACATATGCTATACATTTTTCTCAAATAAAAACTATCCTTTGCTGTGGTAAATTTTGGTTTGTTCTTTTTATATTTCTTTTTATTTTCAATTATTTTATGGAGGTCATGTTAGTTTATAATATCATGTAATTTCAGATGTACACCATTATTTATCAGTTTCTCTATAGACTGCATCATGCTTACCACCAATAGACTAATTTTTATCTGTCATCATACATATGTGCCCCTTTACCATTTTCGCTCACCTCACCACCCTTTCCCCTCTGGTAACCACTAATCTGTTCTCTTTACCCATGTGTTAGTTTATCTTCCACATATGAGTGAAATCACGTGGTGTTTGTCTTTCTCTGTCTGGCTTATTTCACTTAACATCCTACTCTCAAGGTCTATCCATGTTGTTGCTAATGAGACGAATTTGTTGTTTTTTATGACTGAGTAGTATTCCACTGTATATATATCTATATAGAGATATATATATATACCACACCTTCCTTATCCAGTCATCAGTTGATGGGCACTTGAGTTGCTTCCACGTCTTGGCTATTGTGCATAACGCTGCAATGAACATAGGAGAGCATAAATCTCTTTGAATTGTTGATTTCAAGTTCTTTGGATAAATACCCAGTAATGAGATAGCTAGATCATACAGCATTTCTATTTTTAACTTTTTGAGAAATCTCCATACTGTTTCTGTGGTGGCTGCACCAGTTTGCATTCCCACCAGCAGTGTGTGAGGGTTCCCTTTTCTCCACATCCTCTCCAACATTTGTTATTTTTTGTCTTGGTTATTACAGCCACTCTGACAGATGTAAGGTGATACCTCATTGTAGTTTTGATTTGCGTTTCCCTAATAATTAGTGACATTGAACATCTTTTCATGTGCCTGTTGGCCATCTGTATATCTTCTTTGGAAAAATGTCTGTTCATATCCTCTGCCCATTTTTTGATTGGATTGTTTGGTTTTTTTATTGTTGAGTTGTATGAGACCATTATATATTTTGGAAATTAACTCCTTATTGGATATACAATTTGCAAATATTTTCTCCCAGTTGGTAAGTTGTCTTTTCATTTTGTTCCTGGTTTCCTTTGCTTTGCAGAAGCTCTTTAGTCTGATGAAGTCCCATTTGTTTATTTTTTCTTTTGATTCCCTTGCCATGGTATTCAAGTAGACATGGTATTCAAAAAGATGCTGCTAAGACCGATGCCAAAGAGTGTAGTACCTATATTTTCTTCTAGGAGTCTTATGTTTTCAGGCCTTATCTTCAAGTCTTTTAATCCATTTTGAGTTTATTTTTGTGTATGGTATAAGATAATGGTCTACTTTCATTCTTTTGCATGTGGCTGTCCAGTTTTCCCATCACCATTTATTGAAGAGGCTTTCCTTTCTCCATTGTATGTTCTTGGCTCCTTTGTTGAAGATTAGCTGCCCATAGATGTGTGGTTTTATTTCTGGGCTTTCGATTCTGTTCTGTTGATCTGTGTGTCTGTTTTTGTGCCAGTACCATGCTGTTTTGATTACTCTACATTTGTAGTATATTTTGAAGTCAGGGATTGTGATGCCTCCAGCTTTGTTCTTTTTACACAGGATTGCTTTGGCTATTTGTAGTCTGTTGTTCCATATAAATTTCAGGATTCTTTCTTCTATTTCCATGAATAATGTTGCTGGGATTCTGATTGGGATTGCATTGAATCTGTAGATTGCTGTAGGTAATATGGAAATTTTAACTATGTTTATTCTTCAAATCTGTGAGCATGGAATATCTTTCCATTTCTTCATGTCAACTTCAATTTCTTTTAATAATGTCTTATAGTTTTCAGTGTATAGGTCTTTCACTTCCTTGGTTAAATTTATTCCTAGATATTTTATTCTTTTTGTTGCAATTGTAAATGGGGTTGTATGCTTGAGTTCTCTTTCTGTTGATTCATTATTACCATATAGAAATGTATCTGATATTTGTATGTTGATTTTGTACCCTGCAATTTTGCTGTAGTTTTTTATTATTTATAATAGTTTTCTGGTGGATTCTTTAGTATTTTCTATATATAAAATCAGGTTGTCTTCAAACAGTGAGAGTTTCTTCCTTTCTAATTTGGATACCTTTTATTTCTTTTTCTTGCCTACTTGCTCTGGCAAAAACCTCCAGTACTGTGTTGACTAGGAGTGGTGAGAGTGGGAACTCTTATCTTATTCCTGTTCTCAGAGGGATGGCTTTCAGTTTTTCACTGTTAAGTAGGACCTTGGCTGTGGGTTTGTCATGTAGGGCCTTTATTATGTTGAGGTACTTTCCTCCTATACCCATTTTATTGAGAGTTTTTATCATAAATGGATGTTGGATCTTTTCAAATGCTTTCTCTGCTTCTAATGAAATGATCATCTGATTTTTATTCCTCATTTTGCTAATGTGGTATATCACATTGATTGATTTGTGGATGTTGAACCATCCCTGCATCCCTGGTATAAATCTCGCTTGATCATGGTGTATGATCCTTTTAATGTATTGCTGTTTTCAGTTTGCCAATATTTTATTGAGGATTTTTGCATCTGTGTTCATCAGCAATATTGGCCTGTAATTTTCCTTCATTGTGTTGTCCTTGTCTGGTTTTGGTATCAAGGTAACGTTGGCCTCATGGAAGGAGTTAGGAAGCATTCTGTCTTCTTCAATTTTTTGGAATAGCTCCAGAAGGATAAGTATGAAATCTTCTTTGAATGTTTGGTGGAATTCTCCAGAGAATCCATCTGGTCCTGAACTTTTTCTTTTTAGGAAATTTTTGATTACTGTTTCAATCTCTTTACTTGTGATTGGTCTATGCAGATTCTCTATTTCTTCTTGGTTCAGTTTTGGGAGGTTATATAAGTCTAATAATTTATTAGTTTCTTCTAGGTTATGCAATTTGTTGGCGTATAGTTTTTCATAGTATTCTCTTATAATCCTTTGTATTTCTATGGTATCCATTGTAATTTCTCCTTTTTCATTTCTAATTTTATTTATTTGAGCCTTCTCCCTTTTGTTCTTGGTGAGTGTGGCTAAAGGTTTGTCGATTTTATTTATCTTCTCAAAGAAGCAGCTCTTAGTTTCATTGATCCTTTCTACTGTTTTTTTTTTTTTATCTCTATTTCATTTATTTATCCTCTAGTTTTTATTATTTCCCTCCTTCTGCTGACTTTGGGCTTTGTTTGTTCTTCTTTTTCTGGTTCTATTAGGTGTAATTTAAGATTATTTATTTGAGATTTTTCTTGTTTGTTGAGGTGGACCTGTGTTGCTATGCATTTCCCTCTTAGGACCACTTTTGCTTCATCCCATACTAGTTGTTTTGTTGTATTTTCATTTTCATTTGTCTCCAGAGTCTCCTTTGATTTCTTCATTGATCCAATGGTTGTAGCATGTTGTTTAGTCCCCACATATATGTGACTTTCCAAGCCTTTTTCTTATAGTTGATTTCTAGTTTCACAGCATTGGAAAAGATGCTTGATATGATTTCAATCTTCTTGAATTTATTGAGGCTTGCTTTGTTTCCCAACATATGATCTATCTTTGAGAATGTTCCCTGTGCACTTGAGAAGAAGGTATATTTTGCTGGTTTTGGATGGAATGTTCTCTATATATCTATTAAGTCCATCTGGTCTAGTTTTTCATTTGAGTCCACTATTTCCTTGTTGACTTTCTGTCTGGATGATCTATCCATTGATGTAAGTGGGTCATTGAGGTCCCCTAATATTATTGTGTTGTTGTTAATACTTCCTTTTAGGTTTGTTAATACTTGCTTTATGTACTTTGGTGCTCCTGTATTAGGTGCATATATATTCATAAGTGTTATATCTTCTTGGTGGAATGTCCTTTTTATCATTATATCCTGCCCCTCTTTGTCTCTCATTGCCTCTTTTATCTTGAAGTCTGCTTTGTCTGATATAAGTCTGGCAATACCGGCTTTCTTTTGCTTGCCATTTTCTTGGAGTATCATCTTCCATCCCTTCACTCTGAGCCTGTGTTTGTCTTTAGAGCTGAGATGTGTTTCCTGGAGGCCACATATTGTTGAGCCTTATTTTTTAATCCATCCAGCCACTCTGTGTCTTTTGATTGGAGAATTCAATACATTTACATTTAGAGTGATTATTGATATATGAGGACTTGATACTGCCATTTTATCTCTTGTTTTCTGGTTGGTCTACATTTCCATTGTTTCTCTTCCCTTGTATTTCTGACTTCCATTTCAGTTTAGTGGTTTTCTTTTCTTTTCTTTTTCTTTTTTTTTTTGAGGAAGATTAGCCCTGAGCTAACTACTGCCAGTCCTCCTCTTTTTGCTGAGGAAGCCTGGCCCAGAGCTAACATCTGTGCCCATCTTCCTCTACTTTATATGTGGGACGCCTACCACAGCATGGTGTGCCAAGCAGTGTCATGTCTGCACGTGGGATCCGAACCGGCGAAGCCCGGGCCACTGAGAAGTGGAATGTGCGAACTTAACCACTGCACCACCAGTCCAGCCCCACAGTTTAGTGGTTTTCTGTGATGGTTTTCTCTTTATTTATGATTTGTGTCTCTGCTCTGATTTTTTGTTTAGTGGTTACCATGAGGTTTGTATAAAATATCTCGTAGATAATATAGTTATTTTCTGATAGCCTCTTATCTCCATTAGCCTAAGCAAGTTCCATCCCTTTCCTCTCCCCCTTCTGAGTTATTATTGTCACAAATTATTCTGTTTTGTGTTGTGAGTTTGTCACTAAATTGAAGTGTTTATAGTTATTTTTTATGCTTTCCTTCCCATTATCTTTTCTGTTATAGTTAAGTGTTTGCTAACCTTTTCTGATAGATAGCTGCAATTTTCTGATTTTGTCTGTCTGTTTATCTCCTTGCTCAAGGCTTTGTAAACCTTTGCCTTTTTGTTTCAGGTAGGTGGGCTTCCTTCATCATTTCTTGTAAGGGAGGTCTAGTGGTGATGAACTCCCTCAGGTTTTGTTCATCTGGGAAAGCTTTTATTTCTCCATCATCTCTGAAGGATAGTTTCATTGGATAGAGTATTCTTGGCTGAAAGTTTTTGTCTTTCAGTATTTTGACTATATCATTCCATTCTCTCCTAGCCTGTAAGGTTTCTGCTGAGAAGTCTGCTGAAAGCCTGATAGGGGTTCCTTTGTAGATTATTCTCTTCTGCCTTGCTGCATTTAATATCTTTCCTTGTCATTGACTTTTGCCAATTTTACTATTATATGCCTTGGAGAAGGTCTTTTTGCATTGATGTAATTAAGAGTTCTATTGGCTTAATGTACTTGTAAGTCCAGTTCTTTCCCCAGGTTTGGGCAGTTCTCAGGTATTCTTTCTTTGAACAAGCTCTCTGCTCCTTTCTCCCTCCCTTCTACCTCTGGAATATCTACAATCCTTAAGTTGCATTTCCTAATTAAGTCAGATATTTCTGGAATAGTTTCTTCTTTTTCTTTTAAGTCTTAGATCTCTCTCCTCCTCCACCTGAAGCATTTCTGTATTTCTGTCTTATAAATCACTAATTCTGTCCTTCATAACATCAGCTCTGTGTTTTTTTTTTAAGGATTCTAGATTGTCTTTTTATCTCATTCATTGTGTTCATCTCCAGAATTTCTCTTTGGGTTTTGTTTTTTAGAGTTGCAATCTTTTTGGTGAAATATTCCTTCAGCTCATTAATTTTATTCATGAGCTCATTGAACTGTCTTTCTGAGTTTTCTTGTAACTCATTGAGTTTCTTTATGACAACTATGTAGGGAATTCTCTATCATTTAGATTGTAAATTTCTGTGACTTCAGGATTGGTTTCTGAAGACTTGTCATCTTCCTTCTCCTCTGAAGTGTTACTGTAGTTTATCATGGTGTTTGATGATGTGATCCTTTGCCGAGGCATTTGTAGTAATATCAGCTCACAGATTCCACCTGCCGCCCCTGGGGTGAGGGCAGGAGCTGTGTTTGTTGAACCCACTGTGTCTACTTGAAGTTGTACCAGTAGGGGTCCTCTGTGTTTTCCCAGTGGCTGCAGCCACTTGGTGGGTCACACACGCACCCCCCAGGCGCTCTGGTGTGGGACCGCTGCCTTGGCAGGGGACCTGCTGAGCTGGTGCATTAGGTAGGAGGGGAGGGGCACTTTCTTTCATGCATGCGGGCCTGCTCTGCACTTGTGGGCAGTTCACCTGAGCTCAATGTAGAGTGTTCCCACAGGCAGGGCTGCCGTGGTATGGTGGGCATTCCTACAAGCATTGCTGCAACTCCGAAAGCACAAGCATTGGTGCACAGGCCTGCCTGCCCCAACTCCCGCCTCCTCTTATGCTCACATGCTGGCTGCTGTGTGAGGACCCATGACCGAGATCACTGCCACCAGGGAGGGGAAGGGATCTTCTCACCTCCTTCCACTGCTTCCCGGGGATCCAGTATTCCCACCTTCAGATGTATGGCTGCATGAACCTCTCAGGCATCCTATTGTGCTGTGTAGGGAATCCTCTGTTGGTTAAGGAATGTCTGTTTCATTGTAACTTACAGGACAGAGACTAAGGGAGCAACTCATTCCACTATGATGCTCTTTTTTGTTTTTTTTCCTCAGACTTTTTACGGGCGGATCAAGGTAAAAATTTTATTAAATTCTTGGGATATTGCAGAGTTGGCACAAAACAAAGGTACTGCTTTCTTCTTATATTATAATGTAACTATTTTTCCACATATTATTATTTTTTTATTGAGGTCACATTGGTTTACAACACTGTGTAAATTTCAGGTGTACATCATTATATTTTGACTTCTATATAGACTGCATCATGTTCACTACTAAGAGTCTGGTTTCCATCCATCACCATACACATGTGCCCCTTAACCCCTTTCCCCCACCCCCAATCCACTTCCCTCGTGGTAACCACCCATCCGTTCT
>NW_025795558.1:0-7471 GCF_021613505.1 Equus quagga
AGAACGGATGGGTGGTTACCACGAGGGAAGTGGATTGGGGGTGGGGGAAAGGGGTTAAGGGGCACATGTGTATGGTGATGGATGGAAACCAGACTCTTAGTAGTGAACATGATGCAGTCTATATAGAAGTCAAAATATAATGATGTACACCTGAAATTTACACAGTGTTGTAAACCAATGTGACCTCAATAAAAAAATAATAATATGTGGAAAAATAGTTACATTATAATATAAGAAGAAAGCAGTACCTTTGTTTTGTGCCAACTCTGCAATATCCCAAGAATTTAATAAAATTTTTACCTTGATCCGCCCGTAAAAAGTCTGAGGAAAAAAAACAAAAAAGAGCATCATAGTGGAATGAGTTGCTCCCTTAGTCTCTGTCCTGTAAGTTACAATGAAACAGACATTCCTTAACCAACAGAGGATTCCCTACACAGCACAATAGGATGCCTGAGAGGTTCATGCAGCCATACATCTGAAGGTGGGAATACTGGATCCCCGGGAAGCAGTGGAAGGAGGTGAGAAGATCCCTTCCCCTCCCTGGTGGCAGTGATCTCGGTCATGGGTCCTCACACAGCAGCCAGCATGTGAGCATAAGAGGAGGCGGGAGTTGGGGCAGGCAGGCCTGTGCACCAATGCTTGTGCTTTCGGAGTTGCAGCAATGCTTGTAGGAATGCCCACCATACCACGGCAGCCCTGCCTGTGGGAACACTCTACATTGAGCTCAGGTGAACTGCCCACAAGTGCAGAGCAGGCCCGCATGCATGAAAGAAAGTGCCCCTCCCCTCCTACCTAATGCACCAGCTCAGCAGGTCCCCTGCCAAGGCAGCGGTCCCACACCAGAGCGCCTGGGGGGTGCGTGTGTGACCCACCAAGTGGCTGCAGCCACTGGGAAAACACAGAGGACCCCTACTGGTACAACTTCAAGTAGACACAGTGGGTTCAACAAACACAGCTCCTGCCCTCACCCCAGGGGCGGCAGGTGGAATCTGTGAGCTGATATTACTACAAATGCCTCGGCAAAGGATCACATCATCAAACACCATGATAAACTACAGTAACACTTCAGAGGAGAAGGAAGATGACAAGTCTTCAGAAACCAATCCTGAAGTCACAGAAATTTACAATCTAAATGATAGAGAATTCCCTACATAGTTGTCATAAAGAAACTCAATGAGTTACAAGAAAACTCAGAAAGACAGTTCAATGAGCTCATGAATAAAATTAATGAGCTGAAGGAATATTTCACCAAAAAGATTGCAACTCTAAAAAACAAAACCCAAAGAGAAATTCTGGAGATGAACACAATGAATGAGATAAAAAGACAATCTAGAATCCTTAAAAAAAAAACACAGAGCTGATGTTATGAAGGACAGAATTAGTGATTTATAAGACAGAAATACAGAAATGCTTCAGGTGGAGGAGGAGAGAGATCTAAGACTTAAAAGAAAAAGAAGAAACTATTCCAGAAATATCTGACTTAATTAGGAAATGCAACTTAAGGATTGTAGATATTCCAGAGGTAGAAGGGAGGGAGAAAGGAGCAGAGAGCTTGTTCAAAGAAAGAATACCTGAGAACTGCCCAAACCTGGGGAAAGAACTGGACTTACAAGTACATTAAGCCAATAGAACTCTTAATTACATCAATGCAAAAAGACCTTCTCCAAGGCATATAATAGTAAAATTGGCAAAAGTCAATGACAAGGAAAGATATTAAATGCAGCAAGGCAGAAGAGAATAATCTACAAAGGAACCCCTATCAGGCTTTCAGCAGACTTCTCAGCAGAAACCTTACAGGCTAGGAGAGAATGGAATGATATAGTCAAAATACTGAAAGACAAAAACTTTCAGCCAAGAATACTCTATCCAATGAAACTATCCTTCAGAGATGATGGAGAAATAAAAGCTTTCCCAGATGAACAAAACCTGAGGGAGTTCATCACCACTAGACCTCCCTTACAAGAAATGATGAAGGAAGCCCACCTACCTGAAACAAAAAGGCAAAGGTTTACAAAGCCTTGAGCAAGGAGATAAACAGACAGACAAAATCAGAAAATTGCAGCTATCTATCAGAAAAGGTTAGCAAACACTTAACTATAACAGAAAAGATAATGGGAAGGAAAGCATAAAAAATAACTATAAACACTTCAATTTAGTGACAAACTCACAACACAAAACAGAATAATTTGTGACAATAATAACTCAGAAGGGGGAGAGGAAAGGGATGGAACTTGCTTAGGCTAATGGAGATAAGAGGCTATCAGAAAATAACTATATTATCTACGAGATATTTTATACAAACCTCATGGTAACCACTAAACAAAAAATCAGAGCAGAGACACAAATCATAAATAAAGAGAAAACCATCACAGAAAACCACTAAACTGTGGGGCTGGACTGGTGGTGCAGTGGTTAAGTTCGCACATTCCACTTCTCAGTGGCCCGGGCTTCGCCGGTTCGGATCCCACGTGCAGACATGACACTGCTTGGCACACCATGCTGTGGTAGGCGTCCCACATATAAAGTAGAGGAAGATGGGCACAGATGTTAGCTCTGGGCCAGGCTTCCTCAGCAAAAAGAGGAGGACTGGCAGTAGTTAGCTCAGGGCTAATCTTCCTCAAAAAAAAAAAGAAAAAGAAAAGAAAAGAAAACCACTAAACTGAAATGGAAGTCAGAAATACAAGGGAAGAGAAACAATGGAAATGTAGACCAACCAGAAAACAAGAGATAAAATGGCAGTATCAAGTCCTCATATATCAATAATCACTCTAAATGTAAATGTATTGAATTCTCCAATCAAAAGACACAGAGTGGCTGGATGGATTAAAAAATAAGGCTCAACAATATGTGGCCTCCAGGAAACACATCTCAGCTCTAAAGACAAACACAGGCTCAGAGTGAAGGGATGGAAGATGATACTCCAAGAAAATGGCAAGCAAAAGAAAGCCGGTATTGCCAGACTTATATCAGACAAAGCAGACTTCAAGATAAAAGAGGCAATGAGAGACAAAGAGGGGCAGGATATAATGATAAAAAGGACATTCCACCAAGAAGATATAACACTTATGAATATATATGCACCTAATACAGGAGCACCAAAGTACATAAAGCAAGTATTAACAAACCTAAAAGGAAGTATTAACAACAACACAATAATATTAGGGGACCTCAATGACCCACTTACATCAATGGATAGATCATCCAGACAGAAAGTCAACAAGGAAATAGTGGACTCAAATGAAAAACTAGACCAGATGGACTTAATAGATATATAGAGAACATTCCATCCAAAACCAGCAAAATATACCTTCTTCTCAAGTGCACAGGGAACATTCTCAAAGATAGATCATATGTTGGGAAACAAAGCAAGCCTCAATAAATTCAAGAAGATTGAAATCATATCAAGCATCTTTTCCAATGCTGTGAAACTAGAAATCAACTATAAGAAAAAGGCTTGGAAAGTCACATATATGTGGGGACTAAACAACATGCTACAACCATTGGATCAATGAAGAAATCAAAGGAGACTCTGGAGACAAATGAAAATGAAAATACAACAAAACAACTAGTATGGGATGAAGCAAAAGTGGTCCTAAGAGGGAAATGCATAGCAACACAGGTCCACCTCAACAAACAAGAAAAATCTCAAATAAATAATCTTAAATTACACCTAATAGAACCAGAAAAAGAAGAACAAACAAAGCCCAAAGTCAGCAGAAGGAGGGAAATAATAAAAACTAGAGGATAAATAAATGAAATAGAGATAAAAAAAAAAAAACAGTAGAAAGGATCAATGAAACTAAGAGCTGCTTCTTTGAGAAGATAAATAAAATCGACAAACCTTTAGCCACACTCACCAAGAACAAAAGGGAGAAGGCTCAAATAAATAAAATTAGAAATGAAAAAGGAGAAATTACAATGGATACCATAGAAATACAAAGGATTATAAGAGAATACTATGAAAAACTATACGCCAACAAATTGCATAACCTAGAAGAAACTAATAAATTATTAGACTTATATAACCTCCCAAAACTGAACCAAGAAGAAATAGAGAATCTGCATAGACCAATCACAAGTAAAGAGATTGAAACAGTAATCAAAAATTTCCTAAAAAGAAAAAGTTCAGGACCAGATGGATTCTCTGGAGAATTCCACCAAACATTCAAAGAAGATTTCATACTTATCCTTCTGGAGCTATTCCAAAAAATTGAAGAAGACAGAATGCTTCCTAACTCCTTCCATGAGGCCAACGTTACCTTGATACCAAAACCAGACAAGGACAACACAATGAAGGAAAATTACAGGCCAATATTGCTGATGAACACAGATGCAAAAATCCTCAATAAAATATTGGCAAACTGAAAACAGCAATACATTAAAAGGATCATACACCATGATCAAGCGAGATTTATACCAGGGATGCAGGGATGGTTCAACATCCACAAATCAATCAATGTGATATACCACATTAGCAAAATGAGGAATAAAAATCAGATGATCATTTCATTAGAAGCAGAGAAAGCATTTGAAAAGATCCAACATCCATTTATGATAAAAACTCTCAATAAAATGGGTATAGGAGGAAAGTACCTCAACATAATAAAGGCCCTACATGACAAACCCACAGCCAAGGTCCTACTTAACAGTGAAAAACTGAAAGCCATCCCTCTGAGAACAGGAATAAGATAAGAGTTCCCACTCTCACCACTCCTAGTCAACACAGTACTGGAGGTTTTTGCCAGAGCAAGTAGGCAAGAAAAAGAAATAAAAGGTATCCAAATTAGAAAGGAAGAAACTCTCACTGTTTGAAGACAACCTGATTTTATATATAGAAAATACTAAAGAATCCACCAGAAAACTATTATAAATAATAAAAAACTACAGCAAAATTGCAGGGTACAAAATCAACATACAAATATCAGATACATTTCTATATGGTAATAATGAATCAACAGAAAGAGAACTCAAGCATACAACCCCATTTACAATTGCAACAAAAAGAATAAAATATCTAGGAATAAATTTAACCAAGGAAGTGAAAGACCTATACACTGAAAACTATAAGACATTATTAAAAGAAATTGAAGTTGACATGAAGAAATGGAAAGATATTCCATGCTCACAGATTTGAAGAATAAACATAGTTAAAATTTCCATATTACCTACAGCAATCTACAGATTCAATGCAATCCCAATCAGAATCCCAGCAACATTATTCATGGAAATAGAAGAAAGAATCCTGAAATTTATATGGAACAACAGACTACAAATAGCCAAAGCAATCCTGTGTAAAAAGAACAAAGCTGGAGGCATCACAATCCCTGACTTCAAAATATACTACAAATGTAGAGTAATCAAAACAGCATGGTACTGGCACAAAAACAGACACACAGATCAACAGAACAGAATCGAAAGCCCAGAAATAAAACCACACATCTATGGGCAGCTAATCTTCAACAAAGGAGCCAAGAACATACAATGGAGAAAGGAAAGCCTCTTCAATAAATGGTGATGGGAAAACTGGACAGCCACATGCAAAAGAATGAAAGTAGACCATTATCTTATACCATACACAAAAATAAACTCAAAATGGATTAAAAGACTTGAAGATAAGGCCTGAAAACATAAGACTCCTAGAAGAAAATATAGGTACTACACTCTTTGGCATCGGTCTTAGCAGCATCTTTTTGAATACCATGTCTACTTGAATACCATGGCAAGGGAATCAAAAGAAAAAATAAACAAATGGGACTTCATCAGACTAAAGAGCTTCTGCAAAGCAAAGGAAACCAGGAACAAAATGAAAAGACAACTTACCAACTGGGAGAAAATATTTGCAAATTGTATATCCAATAAGGAGTTAATTTCCAAAATATATAATGGTCTCATACAACTCAACAATAAAAAAACCAAACAATCCAATCAAAAAATGGGCAGAGGATATGAACAGACATTTTTCCAAAGAAGATATACAGATGGCCAACAGGCACATGAAAAGATGTTCAATGTCACTAATTATTAGGGAAACGCAAATCAAAACTACAATGAGGTATCACCTTACATCTGTCAGAGTGGCTGTAATAACCAAGACAAAAAATAACAAATGTTGGAGAGGATGTGGAGAAAAGGGAACCCTCACACACTGCTGGTGGGAATGCAAACTGGTGCAGCCACCACAGAAACAGTATGGAGATTTCTCAAAAAGTTAAAAATAGAAATGCTGTATGATCTAGCTATCTCATTACTGGGTATTTATCCAAAGAACTTGAAATCAACAATTCAAAGAGATTTATGCTCTCCTATGTTCATTGCAGCGTTATGCACAATAGCCAAGACGTGGAAGCAACTCAAGTGCCCATCAACTGATGACTGGATAAGGAAGGTGTGGTATATATATATATCTCTATATAGATATATATACAGTGGAATACTACTCAGTCATAAAAAACAACAAATTCGTCTCATTAGCAACAACATGGATAGACCTTGAGAGTAGGATGTTAAGTGAAATAAGCCAGACAGAGAAAGACAAACACCACGTGATTTCACTCATATGTGGAAGATAAACTAACACATGGGTAAAGAGAACAGATTAGTGGTTACCAGAGGGGAAAGGGTGGTGAGGTGAGCGAAAATGGTAAAGGGGCACATATGTATGATGACAGATAAAAATTAGTCTATTGGTGGTAAGCATGATGCAGTCTATAGAGAAACTGATAAATAATGGTGTACATCTGAAATTACATGATATTATAAACTAACATGACCTCCATAAAATAATTGAAAATAAAAAGAAATATAAAAAGAACAAACCAAAATTTACCACAGCAAAGGATAGTTTTTATTTGAGAAAAATGTATAGCATATGTCAATATACTGAATATACATCATAAAAGCTATAACACCTTATTCTTGTTTTCAATTCTGTAGTATACATTTTCTATTATAAAAATAGATTTACCTCTCCTTTCAGAATGTCCAGCTCCTGAAAACAAAACAAAAAACTCACTATAGAAAGAGATATTTTTCACTCAAATAGATATACAAAAATCGTTAATATTTCGGAAATAGTATAACAACTTAAATTAACATTTACAAAAAGATAAAAGGGAACCACAGTATGCTATCTTACTTTACTTGTTAATACTGCATAACAGAGGTTTCATCTTGCATTTAAATACACACCAATTTCCAACAATAAGGAAATCATTTTAACTTGAGTTTTAAAAAGAGATTCATATTTTAGACAAATTTGAACACACAGCCAAAAGCACACTTACTATACAGTTATACAGAATTTATAACTCTTTTTAACTTATGTTAATAAAAGGTGGGCTTATAAGTGATAAATGAAACCAAAATATACTCCAAACATGCCTTGAGTTAGCAATTCTGACCTGTCCACTCAAAGGAGAGACCACTGAATCTATTAATGTATTCATTTTACCTCTCTGCTCTCACTGGCTCT
>NW_025795559.1:0-6714 GCF_021613505.1 Equus quagga
AAAGACTCTCCTGGGTTATAATCCTAAAATTTAAGCTCAGAATAAACTCACCCAAATTTTCATTTATAGATTGGCCATGGATTATTTTTGTCGACAGTTCTTGGCGTAGTCGGCAGGATTTCAGAGAAACCCTCCGGAGGCCACCTGGAATCTACACTGAACCGGCATTTGGTACCAATAAGGGCCCATTGAGCCCCCTGGATCACTGCATTCTTCAGGTGACCTTGGTGAGTTCTCCTGAAACCCTGACCTCCTTACTTTAAGTTGACGGTCCAAGAGTTTATATGAGCTGGGTAAGGTCTTAAGACTAGAGGTTTTGAGGGGTACCAGTACAGTTCCTAGGTGGAGAAAAACCTAGAGAGAATTCCTAAGCCACAGGGGCTTAGAGGAGCTTGGAGTGAGCTGGGTTGGTTGTCCTTTTAATTTGGCTTTAAATTGGAAAGAAGTGTGTTTATAAAGTCTGAACAAACTGCCTGATAGAGAAATGAGAGACTGACCATGTTCAGCTCCGAAGAAAAGGGACACTTGCTCCTCCCGGCCTTTACCAAAAGGCGCCCTTAGGTGACTAAGGACCTCAGTGGGAGTGTCAGAGGATCACTCCTCGAGACATGCAGCAGTCCCATAGGGAACTCCACTCTTATTCATGGTAATTAATTACAGGCTCGTCCGGGGACGCGCACATAAGGGTTGGTCACCCGCGCTCCGAGCCCCACGGTGGTTTTAGACTGCCGGAGGAAAAACCGAGGCACGTAAGAGAGTGTTTACGACCTTTCTATAGGGAGTAACACTCACAACCAGCACACTTCTGACCCACTACACTGTCCTTAGAAATTGTTCAGACTTTATTTAAAATAAAAAAAAAAAACAGACAAGCAAAAAGAAAATGGGAAAACCGTGCTTTTAAAGCCGGCCAGCTCCCGGATGGACAACCTCCCAATGGAACTCCAGCTGGTTTCCTGTATGGAAACAATGCTTGCAAGTATCTAACAAAATGGGAAGGATTAACTAAGAATGACTTAAGTGGCCAAAGTGGGGAACGTTCGATATCTCAAAGCTATTGTATTTGCGCGCACAAGTAGAAAGAGCCGGCTCTAAAACTAAAGCAAAAGAATGGGAAGCTTATTATGATTGGCATTTAGAGGCTTCAAAACGTAATAATGATAAAGTGAATTCTTTACAGGAGACTAACCGTAAATTGGCAGAGACTGTATCTGAATTGAAAAAAAAGGATAAGTCAGAAACCGTCCCAGCCCGCTTATCACTTCCATCTCCTCTGCAGCTGCCTTTGGAATCGCAGAGCTCATCTCCTTCTTCTTTTCTAAAGAGCTCTATTCCATTGACTTAAAGTAAGCGCTTAGAAAAGGTTTTTCTAAATAGAACTAACCCAAATGTCTTCATCTCTCTTAGAGTTACAATGGCCATTTTCGTCTCCTTTTGAGCTTTGCAACCGGGAAACAAAGAAATCTTTAAAGAGTCAAAGGCTCCACCCCTGGGAGCCCCAACTTTGGGTTTCTGGGCCTGATCACCCCAGCAACCCTAAGTGGGGTGCCCTCTCTTGACAGTTGACTCATTGAGTATTTTAGTCACCTACTGAGTCAGTTATAAGGGTAGGAGACCTGTGATTTATTCTGTGAACTGTCCTGCTGGGGTTGTGTGCCCAGCATGGGAACTGTTGTGTGACTCTTATCTTGATAACCCTCTGGAAGAGGCCATGAGGGCGAGGTCTGATCTCATCTCTTCTTTTCTTTGTCTGTTTTGCTCATCATCTCTTCTGTTGTCACCGAGTCAAGGTTAAGTTCAGGCTGGACCTGACCAGAACCTGGACCTTCTGTAAAACTGAAAACTTGAGGGGTTTCTCTGTGCCTTTGTGATGCAGTTGGACAGGTAGATCAACCTGGAATGTAATTTGAGTTACAACCCAGTTTCTGGGAAATCAAGAGCAACTGTCCTTAGAAAATCCTTGCAAGACTGGAAATACTGCTCTAGAGGCAGTTCAGATTCCACCCAGTTCCTTTATCTTGAAAAGGATTACCATCTCCCCTCTCCAGGAACTACTACCTCGCCCATCACTAATTCCTAAGACTGAAGAAAAAAAAAAGGGGGGAGGAGGAAAAAACAGCTTCCAAATTCTTTTTGGTAGCAATCTTGAGTTCTGCTAAGTTAAGTGATAAAAATCTGAGTATCTGGGTAATTTTTGGATTGGATAGAACAAACGTTGCTAAACATCTCAGTTTATCTGCTTTTGGTTTTTATTGCAGAGATGCTAAAAATCTTTGGGTCTTTTACTGTAAAGTGATGTGTTCCTAGAAATTATGAAGTGTTTAGAATGCTGATATAAAAGAAAATTTGTAATTGCTTACCTTTTAGTGTTTACTAGGGTCTGTTAATGGTTAAAAGTTCTAATTAACATATATAATTAAAGCTACTGGAAATTAATAAGGAAAACAGCTCTGTATTCAAGGAAAGTTAAAATGTATGTTTTCAGTAAAAAGGGTATAAAGAATGGAAATATTTTGTTTGATGGGTTAAGAAAGATAAATTTGTCCTAATGTACTAGAAAGGAAAAAAGGAAAGACTTTGGGACAAATTCTGAAGGCAAAAAGAAAGTTGTAGAAGGTTTGTGGAGGAGAAATTCTGAAAGGAGTTTTATGCCTGGTCAAGTAGACTAAGGTTAAAGTAAATCCAATTAAGCAAATGAGTTTTAATGTTAAAAAACAAAACTGCTAACAGAGATTAAGATCAAGAACCTGTTGTACAGGACTGAAGGAACTGAGGATGATTATAATTTTTTTACGACTTTTGTTTGAAATATTGTTTTTGATGTGTTGTTTTGTTTTCTCAGATTTAAGGAAATCTTTTCTCTTATGCTAACCATGTCTTATAGCAATTAGTGAAATAATACCTTTATGAGCAAAACTGAAACATTTATCTTTTTCTCCCTACCTGATCCCTCCAGAATTTGGAAACTCTTTGTGAGTGAGTATGGTTATTTCGTGGCAATATAGTTATTTGCATAAGTTCAATAAGAATCTGTTCTCCTTATAACAGGACACATTTGTTATCTTACCAAAACTTTGACTGGAATGTCATGTTTGAGAGAAAGATACAGACTCAGATATGACAATACTGCCTTTGAGGAATAAGGTTGACTTTCTGGAAATAAAGCCACTTGGAAATATGGGCCTGGTACCTTGCTTTACAGAGAGAGATTCCAGCAATCTTACCTGGTAAGTAAGGAAGCTTGCTTATCTGGCAGGTGCAATGAACCTCGAAATATTCTGGGGAATCTCAAGAAAGGAGAGAAAGTCACCCAAATCTAAGGTATTGCAGGCAAGGCCTCATGGCACAAATCCTTGGCTTGGCTTTTCTGGCCTCAAGAAGTCTTTAAAGTTCAATCTGAGATTCCTCATAAAAAATTCCAGCAAAAGCAGGTTTAAGAGCCTATATGATCAATTGCTATTCTTGCTGCACTTATGTAAATAATTGGGCCAAGTTTCTTGAAACTAAACTTATTTTGGCAAACCAATTAGTCTTAACTTGACTATCTTTGGTAAAAATGAGGGTGATTTTAGAGAGAAGAATTGTTTCAGTGAAAAATTATAATACGCGTCTGTGGATATTAGATCCTAGTTCTGTTAATTCTCTTTGAGGCTTTTTCTACCTGTGAGCTGGACTGGATCCTGAATTCTTCTACTGAAATATCTGGTTACAAACCTCCAAACTAATGTTTTCAATTTTTCCCTCATTTTCATTTGGAATCATTGAGAATTGAACATGCTCTTTTTCCTGAAGCCTTGCAAACTGAAGTTGAACGACGTGATAGAAACTTGAGAGATTCCCGTCTGTTGCTGTGTAAGCTGTAAGCCACTCACAAAGATACCTGAATGTCCGATGACATCATCAGAGACCTTTCAAGCTGCAAAAAGATGCTTTGACTCTGACATCTAGAAGTCTTCTTGACTGCCTGCCCCCTGGACGCAGGAACTAATTTATAATTTGCTCCAACCATTAACCTTCTTACCTTGCTTCCAACATCACAAGGGAGAGAAGACCACGACTGCATTCTATTATTTAATTTGGTTTACAAATGAGTCTTACTTAAATGATAAGTGAGGATGTTACCTGTCTAGCCTCAAGAATGCCTGCTACTTTCTGTTAACTCTGCTAACCCAGTAAAAGATTTCCTTCTACAGGCTCAAGAAATTGCCACGGAACAAGAGAAACAGATATGGCAGTCAAAAGGGGGAATTTTTGACACCCCCTTGCAGATGTGGTTCAGGCCCAATAAGAATCCCACTCCATGGGTCACAAGGCCACTTTCCCTTCCTTTGAGGTATGACAATTGGACTTTGTCCAAATGCCACCATCTCAAGGATAAACATATCTTGTAATGATCTGTATGTTCTCACATTGTTTTGAGGCCTTTCCTTGCAGAAGAGCAACGGCTTTAACAGTAGGTAAATTACTATTAGAGAGAATAATTCCTGTTTGAGGAATTCCTCGCGAGTTACGCAGTGACTGGGGAACTCAAATCTGTTTGTAATGTTTGGCCACTATTGCAGCATTTCCACTGCGCTTACCATCCTTGATCCTCAGGACTGGTAAAACTAATGGCACAACTAGAACTTAATTGGCAAGCTTTCAGAAGCATTTACTCTCTCACTGCCAAAAGCTCTTGTGCTAGTGCTCCTTAATCTTAGATCTATACTTTTTGTAAACATCGGCTGTCTCATCTTGAAATAATAATAAAACAGCCTATGGAATTAGATGAAGAAATATATGAACCAGCTTTCCTTAAGGGATATATTACATTGTTGTCACGGTCTTATTGAGGTACTTAAAGTAAAATGAAAGATTGGTAGCTGATTCTTTCACAGAGCTCCCAGATCTTAAGGATCTTGGACTGTAACCTGAAGAATTTATTTATTGAAAGAGACATCAAATAAGACTGTTTGCAGCCCTGTCGAAAAGGACCAAACCAGGAGGAGAAGAAGATGACATCTGTTGTAGACAGCTGTCCCAAGACTCTGGACCAGGTATCTCCTCATTTAAACATTTGTTATGCTTAAACTGTATACCTGTTTTATAATTTGTTTGGAATATTATTATACTTAAAGAAAGTGATTAATTTGGAACAGACTTGTCTTGAAGGCCAGGAATTTATCGAGTGACTCCTAATGGAACTTAATGGTTATGTGGAACAAATCTTTGGCCTTAGCTACTGCCTGGATGGCTAAAACATTGCACCCTGAGTTTCCTTTAAAAGCAGGGAAGGAGTCAGGCTGAGTTAAAACCTGTTGCCAATCTCCCTCTCTTTAAGCCCGGATGGGCTTGTTCAGTGTTCCACTGGTATGGCTATATTGCAGCTATATTTGCTCCTTCTTTGGAGCTAAAAGATGTCATTATTACATATGGAAGATCTGACTAAATTTGCTCAAGAAGCCCTTAGTGATAGTCAAGCAGGAATAGTCTTATTAAATAGTGAAATGCCTTTAATGAGAAGGGCTGTCCTTCAAAACAGAATGGCTTTAGATATTCTTACTGCATCCCAGGGTGGTACATACACAGTCATTCAGACTGGATGTTGTGCTTTTATACCTGATGAGTCTTCCAATGTGTCATCTCTGCTAAAGCACGTGAGGAAGCAAGTGGATGCCTTAAGTGATCCTACACCCACTTTGATTTGCTTGATTGGTTCCCTTTTCAGTATCAGTTCCCTTTTTCGATCCAGAATGGAATTCCTATTTCTATTATTTATTGGAATCCTTGTACTGGTCATAATATTCAAACTAATTGTTGTTTTCTTTACTCAGTGTTGTAAGAGCATCATACAAACTAGAGTAATGATTGCTCGATGGCTTGAGATGGTTGATCTGTCTTATAACCCTGGACAAATTTCCTTTTCTGATAGGGACTACGACTAAGAATTCATTTCAGACTAATCCTTTTAAAAATGCTGAGTTATTATTGTTACTGTACTTGTTCTATAATCATATACAATGTAAATGTGAAGCGTCATAGAAAAGCACATATACAATGCTTGCGCAACAATCTAAAATTAATTGGAAATTACTTGACATATGAAATGCTTCCTCTGTTAATATATATGACTCTATGCTTGTCCACTATTTCCCCCAATGTGGACAACTAGGCAAATAAATGAAATAAAAGCCTAGCACCGAGGGACATGATGGACCCAGGGCAGGCAGCAACCACCCTGGCGCCGAGGGACAATATTTTGATCATCATTGCTTTCTATCGAAAGATTAGAGATCAAAAGGGGAAAATGACAAATAAAAATGGCAAGTAATAGGATATATTGAAATATATGAGGAAGCCATTTGGTGTAAACCTAATTCGGCCTGACCTGGTCTTTCCAAAAGGGCCTGACCGAGGCCACTGAGCATGCATTGTATATCTGCTTTAGAGATTCCCTATGGCAAGAGCAAAAGGCCCTTGAGATAAAGATGCAACTTCCCTCCCCCTCCCAACGTTGGCATCTCCTTAAGGATTAAGTATCTTTCCTTAGGCTAGAAGCTGATTGCTGCGCTCACCTGTGACTGCCCAGCTGGAGACAATAGACTTGCCTCCTGCTACGCCCACCAAGATAGCAGACCCACTGCCTGCTGTGTCCATCAAGCGCTGTGCCGACAGGGCAATCTTGTGACTATTGTGGGAGGGACACTTCAATCATATGTGAAACACCCTCTTTGA
>NW_025795560.1:0-6714 GCF_021613505.1 Equus quagga
TCAAAGAGGGTGTTTCACATATGATTGAAGTGTCCCTCCCACAATAGTCACAAGATTGCCCTGTCGGCACAGCGCTTGATGGACACAGCAGGCAGTGGGTCTGCTATCTTGGTGGGCGTAGCAGGAGGCAAGTCTATTGTCTCCAGCTGGGCAGTCACAGGTGAGCGCAGCAATCAGCTTCTAGCCTAAGGAAAGATACTTAATCCTTAAGGAGATGCCAACGTTGGGAGGGGGAGGGAAGTTGCATCTTTATCTCAAGGGCCTTTTGCTCTTGCCATAGGGAATCTCTAAAGCAGATATACAATGCATGCTCAGTGGCCTCGGTCAGGCCCTTTTGGAAAGACCAGGTCAGGCCGAATTAGGTTTACACCAAATGGCTTCCTCATATATTTCAATATATCCTATTACTTGCCATTTTTATTTGTCATTTTCCCCTTTTGATCTCTAATCTTTCGATAGAAAGCAATGATGATCAAAATATTGTCCCTCGGCGCCAGGGTGGTTGCTGCCTGCCCTGGGTCCATCATGTCCCTCGGTGCTAGGCTTTTATTTCATTTATTTGCCTAGTTGTCCACATTGGGGGAAATAGTGGACAAGCATAGAGTCATATATATTAACAGAGGAAGCATTTCATATGTCAAGTAATTTCCAATTAATTTTAGATTGTTGCGCAAGCATTGTATATGTGCTTTTCTATGACGCTTCACATTTACATTGTATATGATTATAGAACAAGTACAGTAACAATAATAACTCAGCATTTTTAAAAGGATTAGTCTGAAATGAATTCTTAGTCGTAGTCCCTATCAGAAAAGGAAATTTGTCCAGGGTTATAAGACAGATCAACCATCTCAAGCCATCGAGCAATCATTACTCTAGTTTGTATGATGCTCTTACAACACTGAGTAAAGAAAACAACAATTAGTTTGAATATTATGACCAGTACAAGGATTCCAATAAATAATAGAAATAGGAATTCCATTCTGGATCGAAAAAGGGAACTGATACTGAAAAGGGAACCAATCAAGCAAATCAAAGTGGGTGTAGGATCACTTAAGGCATCCACTTGCTTCCTCACGTGCTTTAGCAGAGATGACACATTGGAAGACTCATCAGGTATAAAAGCACAACATCCAGTCTGAATGACTGTGTATGTACCACCCTGGGATGCAGTAAGAATATCTAAAGCCATTCTGTTTTGAAGGACAGCCCTTCTCATTAAAGGCATTTCACTATTTAATAAGACTATTCCTGCTTGACTATCACTAAGGGCTTCTTGAGCAAATTTAGTCAGATCTTCCATATGTAATAATGACATCTTTTAGCTCCAAAGAAGGAGCAAATATAGCTGCAATATAGCCATACCAGTGGAACACTGAACAAGCCCATCCGGGCTTAAAGAGAGGGAGATTGGCAACAGGTTTTAACTCAGCCTGACTCCTTCCCTGCTTTTAAAGGAAACTCAGGGTGCAATGTTTTAGCCATCCAGGCAGTAGCTAAGGCCAAAGATTTGTTCCACATAACCATTAAGTTCCATTAGGAGTCACTCGATAAATTCCTGGCCTTCAAGACAAGTCTGTTCCAAATTAATCACTTTCTTTAAGTATAATAATATTCCAAACAAATTATAAAACAGGTATACAGTTTAAGCATAACAAATGTTTAAATGAGGAGATACCTGGTCCAGAGTCTTGGGACAGCTGTCTACAACAGATGTCATCTTCTTCTCCTCCTGGTTTGGTCCTTTTCGACAGGGCTGCAAACAGTCTTATTTGATGTCTCTTTCAATAAATAAATTCTTCAGGTTACAGTCCAAGATCCTTAAGATCTGGGAGCTCTGTGAAAGAATCAGCTACCAATCTTTCATTTTACTTTAAGTACCTCAATAAGACCGTGACAACAATGTAATATATCCCTTAAGGAAAGCTGGTTCATATATTTCTTCATCTAATTCCATAGGCTGTTTTATTATTATTTCAAGATGAGACAGCCGATGTTTACAAAAAGTATAGATCTAAGATTAAGGAGCACTAGCACAAGAGCTTTTGGCAGTGAGAGAGTAAATGCTTCTGAAAGCTTGCCAATTAAGTTCTAGTTGTGCCATTAGTTTTACCAGTCCTGAGGATCAAGGATGGTAAGCGCAGTGGAAATGCTGCAATAGTGGCCAAACATTACAAACAGATTTGAGTTCCCCAGTCACTGCGTAACTCGCGAGGAATTCCTCAAACAGGAATTATTCTCTCTAATAGTAATTTACCTACTGTTAAAGCCGTTGCTCTTCTGCAAGGAAAGGCCTCAAAACAATGTGAGAACATACAGATCATTACAAGATATGTTTATCCTTGAGATGGTGGCATTTGGACAAAGTCCAATTGTCATACCTCAAAGGAAGGGAAAGTGGCCTTGTGACCCATGGAGTGGGATTCTTATTGGGCCTGAACCACATCTGCAAGGGGGTGTCAAAAATTCCCCCTTTTGACTGCCATATCTGTTTCTCTTGTTCCGTGGCAATTTCTTGAGCCTGTAGAAGGAAATCTTTTACTGGGTTAGCAGAGTTAACAGAAAGTAGCAGGCATTCTTGAGGCTAGACAGGTAACATCCTCACTTATCATTTAAGTAAGACTCATTTGTAAACCAAATTAAATAATAGAATGCAGTCGTGGTCTTCTCTCCCTTGTGATGTTGGAAGCAAGGTAAGAAGGTTAATGGTTGGAGCAAATTATAAATTAGTTCCTGCGTCCAGGGGGCAGGCAGTCAAGAAGACTTCTAGATGTCAGAGTCAAAGCATCTTTTTGCAGCTTGAAAGGTCTCTGATGATGTCATCGGACATTCAGGTATCTTTGTGAGTGGCTTACAGCTTACACAGCAACAGACGGGAATCTCTCAAGTTTCTATCACGTCGTTCAACTTCAGTTTGCAAGGCTTCAGGAAAAAGAGCATGTTCAATTCTCAATGATTCCAAATGAAAATGAGGGAAAAATTGAAAACATTAGTTTGGAGGTTTGTAACCAGATATTTCAGTAGAAGAATTCAGGATCCAGTCCAGCTCACAGGTAGAAAAAGCCTCAAAGAGAATTAACAGAACTAGGATCTAATATCCACAGACGCGTATTATAATTTTTCACTGAAACAATTCTTCTCTCTAAAATCACCCTCATTTTTACCAAAGATAGTCAAGTTAAGACTAATTGGTTTGCCAAAATAAGTTTAGTTTCAAGAAACTTGGCCCAATTATTTACATAAGTGCAGCAAGAATAGCAATTGATCATATAGGCTCTTAAACCTGCTTTTGCTGGAATTTTTTATGAGGAATCTCAGATTGAACTTTAAAGACTTCTTGAGGCCAGAAAAGCCAAGCCAAGGATTTGTGCCATGAGGCCTTGCCTGCAATACCTTAGATTTGGGTGACTTTCTCTCCTTTCTTGAGATTCCCCAGAATATTTCGAGGTTCATTGCACCTGCCAGATAAGCAAGCTTCCTTACTTACCAGGTAAGATTGCTGGAATCTCTCTCTGTAAAGCAAGGTACCAGGCCCATATTTCCAAGTGGCTTTATTTCCAGAAAGTCAACCTTATTCCTCAAAGGCAGTATTGTCATATCTGAGTCTGTATCTTTCTCTCAAACATGACATTCCAGTCAAAGTTTTGGTAAGATAACAAATGTGTCCTGTTATAAGGAGAACAGATTCTTATTGAACTTATGCAAATAACTATATTGCCACGAAATAACCATACTCACTCACAAAGAGTTTCCAAATTCTGGAGGGATCAGGTAGGGAGAAAAAGATAAATGTTTCAGTTTTGCTCATAAAGGTATTATTTCACTAATTGCTATAAGACATGGTTAGCATAAGAGAAAAGATTTCCTTAAATCTGAGAAAACAAAACAACACATCAAAAACAATATTTCAAACAAAAGTCGTAAAAAAATTATAATCATCCTCAGTTCCTTCAGTCCTGTACAACAGGTTCTTGATCTTAATCTCTGTTAGCAGTTTTGTTTTTTAACATTAAAACTCATTTGCTTAATTGGATTTACTTTAACCTTAGTCTACTTGACCAGGCATAAAACTCCTTTCAGAATTTCTCCTCCACAAACCTTCTACAACTTTCTTTTTGCCTTCAGAATTTGTCCCAAAGTCTTTCCTTTTTTCCTTTCTAGTACATTAGGACAAATTTATCTTTCTTAACCCATCAAACAAAATATTTCCATTCTTTATACCCTTTTTACTGAAAACATACATTTTAACTTTCCTTGAATACAGAGCTGTTTTCCTTATTAATTTCCAGTAGCTTTAATTATATATGTTAATTAGAACTTTTAACCATTAACAGACCCTAGTAAACACTAAAAGGTAAGCAATTACAAATTTTCTTTTATATCAGCATTCTAAACACTTCATAATTTCTAGGAACACATCACTTTACAGTAAAAGACCCAAAGATTTTTAGCATCTCTGCAATAAAAACCAAAAGCAGATAAACTGAGATGTTTAGCAACGTTTGTTCTATCCAATCCAAAAATTACCCAGATACTCAGATTTTTATCACTTAACTTAGCAGAACTCAAGATTGCTACCAAAAAGAATTTGGAAGCTGTTTTTTCCTCCTCCCCCCTTTTTTTTTTCTTCAGTCTTAGGAATTAGTGATGGGCGAGGTAGTAGTTCCTGGAGAGGGGAGATGGTAATCCTTTTCAAGATAAAGGAACTGGGTGGAATCTGAACTGCCTCTAGAGCAGTATTTCCAGTCTTGCAAGGATTTTCTAAGGACAGTTGCTCTTGATTTCCCAGAAACTGGGTTGTAACTCAAATTACATTCCAGGTTGATCTACCTGTCCAACTGCATCACAAAGGCACAGAGAAACCCCTCAAGTTTTCAGTTTTACAGAAGGTCCAGGTTCTGGTCAGGTCCAGCCTGAACTTAACCTTGACTCGGTGACAACAGAAGAGATGATGAGCAAAACAGACAAAGAAAAGAAGAGATGAGATCAGACCTCGCCCTCATGGCCTCTTCCAGAGGGTTATCAAGATAAGAGTCACACAACAGTTCCCATGCTGGGCACACAACCCCAGCAGGACAGTTCACAGAATAAATCACAGGTCTCCTACCCTTATAACTGACTCAGTAGGTGACTAAAATACTCAATGAGTCAACTGTCAAGAGAGGGCACCCCACTTAGGGTTGCTGGGGTGATCAGGCCCAGAAACCCAAAGTTGGGGCTCCCAGGGGTGGAGCCTTTGACTCTTTAAAGATTTCTTTGTTTCCCGGTTGCAAAGCTCAAAAGGAGACGAAAATGGCCATTGTAACTCTAAGAGAGATGAAGACATTTGGGTTAGTTCTATTTAGAAAAACCTTTTCTAAGCGCTTACTTTAAGTCAATGGAATAGAGCTCTTTAGAAAAGAAGAAGGAGATGAGCTCTGCGATTCCAAAGGCAGCTGCAGAGGAGATGGAAGTGATAAGCGGGCTGGGACGGTTTCTGACTTATCCTTTTTTTTCAATTCAGATACAGTCTCTGCCAATTTACGGTTAGTCTCCTGTAAAGAATTCACTTTATCATTATTACGTTTTGAAGCCTCTAAATGCCAATCATAATAAGCTTCCCATTCTTTTGCTTTAGTTTTAGAGCCGGCTCTTTCTACTTGTGCGCGCAAATACAATAGCTTTGAGATATCGAACGTTCCCCACTTTGGCCACTTAAGTCATTCTTAGTTAATCCTTCCCATTTTGTTAGATACTTGCAAGCATTGTTTCCATACAGGAAACCAGCTGGAGTTCCATTGGGAGGTTGTCCATCCGGGAGCTGGCCGGCTTTAAAAGCACGGTTTTCCCATTTTCTTTTTGCTTGTCTGTTTTTTTTTTTTATTTTAAATAAAGTCTGAACAATTTCTAAGGACAGTGTAGTGGGTCAGAAGTGTGCTGGTTGTGAGTGTTACTCCCTATAGAAAGGTCGTAAACACTCTCTTACGTGCCTCGGTTTTTCCTCCGGCAGTCTAAAACCACCGTGGGGCTCGGAGCGCGGGTGACCAACCCTTATGTGCGCGTCCCCGGACGAGCCTGTAATTAATTACCATGAATAAGAGTGGAGTTCCCTATGGGACTGCTGCATGTCTCGAGGAGTGATCCTCTGACACTCCCACTGAGGTCCTTAGTCACCTAAGGGCGCCTTTTGGTAAAGGCCGGGAGGAGCAAGTGTCCCTTTTCTTCGGAGCTGAACATGGTCAGTCTCTCATTTCTCTATCAGGCAGTTTGTTCAGACTTTATAAACACACTTCTTTCCAATTTAAAGCCAAATTAAAAGGACAACCAACCCAGCTCACTCCAAGCTCCTCTAAGCCCCTGTGGCTTAGGAATTCTCTCTAGGTTTTTCTCCACCTAGGAACTGTACTGGTACCCCTCAAAACCTCTAGTCTTAAGACCTTACCCAGCTCATATAAACTCTTGGACCGTCAACTTAAAGTAAGGAGGTCAGGGTTTCAGGAGAACTCACCAAGGTCACCTGAAGAATGCAGTGATCCAGGGGGCTCAATGGGCCCTTATTGGTACCAAATGCCGGTTCAGTGTAGATTCCAGGTGGCCTCCGGAGGGTTTCTCTGAAATCCTGCCGACTACGCCAAGAACTGTCGACAAAAATAATCCATGGCCAATCTATAAATGAAAATTTGGGTGAGTTTATTCTGAGCTTAAATTTTAGGATTATAACCCAGGAGAGTCTTT
>NW_025795561.1:0-8281 GCF_021613505.1 Equus quagga
TATTTTTATCACATGATCCAGCAATCAGATTCCTTTGTATTTACTCAAATGAAATGAAAAATTATGCCTACAAAAAAACCTGAATACACATATATATGGCATTTTTTTATATTTACCAAAACTTGGAAGCAGCCAAGATATCCTTCAAGAAAGGAATGGATAAATTAACTGTGGTATATCTATACAATGGAATATTATTCAGTGATAAAAATAAATGAGCTATTAAGGCTTGCGAAGATGTGGATAAAATGCAAATAATATTGGTAAGTGAAAGAAACCAACATAAAAATTCTATATCCTGTATGATTCCACTTGTATGACATTCTGGAAAACATATATTTATCCAATGGCAATCGTGAATTCACGAACAAATTCTGACTATATTTCATAAAATCAAAGTGAAGTAACATACACACATGAAGATTTTGCTTCTGCCTAAAAATCTAGGAACAAAGAAAAAGACATCTCTTATGTAGGAGAAGTAGAATCCCAACTAAGTACAGCATTTCCTAGACTGGTTTACTAATATCCAGTATCACTTCCTAGTCTTACAAGAGAAAGATTAAAAACGTGGGTGAGCCCTCCCTTTGATGCAGATTTCATGCTTCCTTGCTCCTTACTGTCCAGTGCATTTCTACCAAATTGGGGAAAACCTCCAAGGTCATTCCCTTAGCCATTATGTCGCAAATGGCTGGTAGTCCAGCTTCCTTTCTACCTCCATGCAGAGCTGCTCTCCTTTGGCATGCTCCTGTCTTCCCACACTGGCTTCTGGAGTTTCCTCAAAAGTACAAAATTATGTCTCAAGGAACTTCTATTTGTTCTCTTATCTACCTGAAATGCTCTCAGTAGTGTGTATTATTTCCTCACTTACTAGGTCTCTACTCAAATGTCACCTCCTCAAAGAGAAACTGATTTACTTTCTGAACACTAGCAGTAAGGAATTATTTCTTTCAGCCATCAGGGATTCCATCTGATGTTAAAATACATACTGAATTCTGATTATATAGTTCTAAAAAGTGAAAATAAATTAAATAATTTTTGCAATTTCCACAAAACCATGCTTTTTTTTCTTGTTTTATTTTATTGCAGTAACATTGGATTATAACATCATATATCTTTCAGATGTACATCGTAATATATTTTGAATTTTGTGTAGATTTAATCTTGTTCACCACCCAAAAACTAATTATAGTGCATCACCTCATATGTGAGCCTAATCACACCTTTTGCCCTCCCCCCCTTCCCCTATGGTAATCACCAATCCAGTGTTTGTCCTTCTAATTATCTTCTACTTAGTAGTGAGATGATACAGTATTTGACTTCCTCCCTCTGACTTATTTAACTTCCCATAATACCCTCAAGGTCCATTCATGTTGTCACAAATGGCCAGATTTCATCACTTTTTATGGCAGAGTAGTATTCCATGGTGTATAAATACCACTTCTTCTTTGTCCATTAGGTCCCTTGATGGGCACCTTGGTACTTCCAAGTTTTGGATATTGTGAATAATGTTGCAATGAACATAGGGGTGCAAGTACGTTTATGTCTTTGTATTTTCAAGTTCTTCGGATAAATACCCATCAGTGGGATAGCTGGATCATGTGGTAGATCTATTCTTAATTTCTGAGGATACTGCTTACCACTTTCCATAGTGGCTGCACCAGTTTGCACTCCCACCAGCAGTGAACAAGGGTTCCCTTCTCTCCACATCCTCTCCAACACTTGTTGTTTCCTGTCTTGTTAATTATAGCCATTCTGACCAGAGGGAGGTGATACCTCATTGTAGTTTTGATTTGCATTTCCCAGAGAGGTAAAGATGTTGAACATTTTTTCATATACCTGTTGGCCATCTATATATCCTCTTTGGAGAAATCTCTGTTCAGATCTTTTACCCATTTTTTAATTGGGTTGTTTAATTTAATTGTTCAATTTTTAATTGGAGTTTTTGTTGTTGAGCCGTATGAGTTCTTTGTATATTTTGGATATTAACCCCTTATCTGGTATATGGTTTGCAAATGTCTTCTTCCAATTGTTAGGCTGTCTTTTCATTTTTTTTGATGGTTTCCTTCGCTGTGCAGAAGCTTTTTAGTTTGATGTAGTCCCATTTGTTCATTTGTTCTTTTGTTTCCCTTGCCTGGTCAGACATGGTACTTGAAAACATGCTGCTAAGACCAATGTCAAAGAGTGTACTGCTGATGCTTTCTTCTAGAAGTTTCATGGTTTTGGGTCTTACATTCAAGTCTTTAATCCATTTTGAGTTGATTTTTGTACATGGTATCAGGGAATGGTCTACTTTCATTCCTTTGCATGGGGCTGTCCAGTTTTCCAACACCATTTATTGAAGAGATTCTCCTTTCTCCATCATATGCTCTTGGCTCCCTTGTCGAATATTAGCTGTCCATAAACGTGTGGGTTCATTGCTGGGCCCTCAATTCTGTTCCAATGATCTGTGTGTCTGTTTTTGTTCCAGTACCATGCTGTTTTGGTTAATATGGCTTTGTAGTATCTTTTGAAATCTGGCGGTGTGATGCCTCCAGCTTTGTTGTTTTTGCTCAGGAATCCTTTGGCTATTTGGGGTCTTTTCTTGTTCCATATAAATTTTAGGCTTCTTTGTTCTATTTCTGTGAAAAATGTGGTTGGAACGTTAGTAGGGATTGCATTGAATCTATAGATTGCTTTAGGAAGTATGGACATGTTAACAATGTTAATTCTTCCAATCCAAGAGCATGGGATATCTTTCCATTTATTTGTGTCTTCTTGGGTTTCTTTCAACAATGTTTTGTAGTTTTCAGTGTACAGAGCTTTCACCTCTTTGGTTAAGTTTATTCCTAGGTATTTTATTCTTTTTGTTGCAATTGTAAATGAGATTGTATTCTTAATTTCTCTTTCTATGACTTCGTCATTATTGTATAGAAATGCCACCAACTTTTGTATGTTGATTTTTGTATCCTGTGACTTGCCTGTATTCATTTATTATTTCTAAAACTTTTTTTGTGGATTCTTCAGGGTTTTCTATATATAAAATCATGTCATCTGCAAATAGTGACAGTTTCACTTCTTCTTTTCCAATATGGATCACTTTTATTTCTTTTTCTTGCCTGACTGCTCTGACTAGGACTTCCAATACCACGTTAAATAAGAGTGGTGACAGTGGGCATCCTTGTATGGTTCCTGTTCTTAGAGGGATAGCTTTCACTTTTTCTCTCCTTAGAATGACATTTGCTGTAGGTTCGTCATATATGGCCTTTATTATGTTGAGGTGTTTTCCTTCTATACTCATTTTATTCAAAGTTTTTTTTTTATCATAAATGTATTTTTGCTGTATCTTGTCAAATGGCTTCTCAGCATCTATTGAGATGATCATGTGATATTTATTCTTCATTTTGTTAATGTGGTGTATCACATTGATAGATTTGCAGATGTTGAACCATCCCTGTATCCCTGGAATGAAACCCACTTGGTCATGATGTATGATGTTTTTAATGTCTTGTTGTATTCGATTTGATAGTATTTTGTTGAGGATTTTTGCATCAATGTTTATCAGTGACATTGGCTTTTAACTTCTTTTTTTTGTGTTGGCTTTGTCTGGTTTTGGTATCAGGAGAATGTTGGCTTTCTAGAATGAGTTAGGAAGCCTCCCCTCCTCTTCAATTTTTTGGAACAGTTTGAGAAGGATGGGTGTTAAGTCATTGAATGTTTTGGTAGAATTCACCAGGGATGCTATCTGGTCCTGGACTTTTATTTTGGGGAGGTTTTTGATGGCTGTTTTGATCTCCTTACTGCTGATTGGTCTATTAAAATTCTCTATTCCTTCATGGTCCAGTTTTGGAAGGTTGTACGTTTCTAAGAATTTAACCATTTCTTCTATTATCCAATTTGTTGGTGTATAGCTTTTCATAGTATTCTCTTATTATCTTTTGTATTTCTGAGGTGGTGGTTGTAATTTCTCCTCTTCCATTTATGATTGTATTTATTTGAGCCTTCTCTCTTTTTTTCTTGGTGATTCTAGCTACAGGTTTATCAATTTTGTTTATCTTTGCAAAGAACCAGCTCTTGGTTTCCTTAATTTTTTCTATTGTATTTTTACTCTCTATTTTGTTTATTTGTGTGATGATTTGTATTATTTCTTCCTTCTGCTGATTTTGAGATTTGCATATTCTTCTTTTTCCAGTACCCTTAGATAAGCTGTTAGACTGTTTATTTAGGGTTTTTCTCCTTTGTTGAGCTAGGCCTGAATTTCTATAAACTTTCCTCTTAGAATGGCTTTTGCTTCAGCCCATAGATTTTGTCATGTTGTATTTTAATTTTCATTTGTTTCCAGGGATTTTTTATTTCTCCCTTGATTTCTTCATTGACCCAATCGTTGTTCATTAGCATTTTGTTTAATCTCCACATTTTTGTGGCTTTTCTGGTTTTCTCATGGTAGTTGATTTCTAGTTTAATACCTTTGTGGTCAGAAAAGATGCATGGTGTTATTTCTATCTTTTTAAATTTATTGAGACTTGTTTGTGAGCTAATATGTAATCAATCCTGGAGAATGTGTCATGTGCATTTGAAAAGAATGCATATTCTGTGGCTTTTGGATGGAATGTTCTATATGTGCCCACTAAGTCCATCTGGTCCAATGTTCCATTTAAGACCAGTGTTTCCTTATTGATCTTCTGTTTGGATGGTCTATCCAATGGTGCAAGTGGACTGTTAAATTCCCCTTCTATTATTGTGTTACTGTCTATTTCTCGTTTTAGATCTCTCAATAATTGCTTTATATATTTATTTACTCTTATGTTAGGTGAATAGATATTTACAAGTGTTATATCTCTTTGTTGGATTGTTCCCTTTATCATTATATAATGCCCTTCCTTGTCTCTTGTTACAGTTTTTGTTTTAAAATCTATTTTGTGTGATGTAAGTAGTGCTATGCTCACTTTCTTTTCTTTGCAATTTGCATGGAATATCTTTTTCTATCCTTTCACTTTCAGTTTGTTAGTGTCTTTAGGTCTGAAGTGTGTCTCTTGTATGGAGCATATGCGTGGGTCTTGGTTTTTTATCTACTTGGCCACCCTATGGCATTTGATTGGAGCATTTAGTCCATTGACATTCAAAGTATCTATCGAGATATATATATATATATTTACTGACATTTTATTTTGTTACTTTTTTCTGGGTGTTTTAGTAGTTCTTCTCTGTTCCTTTCTTTTTCTCTTGCTCTCTTCCCTTGTGGTTTGATGACTTTCTTTAGTAATATGTTGGTCTTACTTATTTGCTTACTTATTATAGGTTTCTGATTTGTGATTACCATGAAGAACCTGTATAATATTCTTTGTTTATAACAGCCTATATGAAGTTGATAGACTCTTTAGGTTAAGCTCCTTCTAACAGCTCTACTTTTTCACTCTCCTCCTCCTACATTTTATGTTTTTGAAATATTATATAATCTCTTGTTTTGTGTGTGTCTATTCATTACCCTATTCTCATTAAAATAGGTCATTTTAGTACTTTTCTCTTTTAACCTTCATCTTATCTTCATGTGTGGTTTATCTGTTACCTTTACTATATTTTTACCTTTACCAGCGATTTTATTGCCTGTTTTTCTTTCTGGTGGGGTTATTTTTTTTTTTTTAAATTAATCCCTATTTGTGCCCATTGCTACAAGCATTTCTGATAGAACTGGTTTCTTTGTGATAAACTCCTTTAATTTTTGCTTGTCTGAGAAGCTCTTTATCTCTCCTTCCATTCTGGATGACAACCTTGATGGATAGCATATTCTTGGCTGTAGGTTTTTTTCCTTTTAGCACTTTAAATATGTCATGCCATTCTCTTCTGGCCTGTACAGTTTTGGCTGAGAAGTCTGCTGATAGCCTTATGGGCTTCCCTTTATATGTCACTTGTGGCATTTCTCTTGCTGCTTTTAAGATTCTCACTTTATGTTTAATTTTGGACAATTTAACTATAATGTGTCTTGGTGTGGGCCTCTTTGTGTTTATCTTGTTTGGAGCTCTCTGTGCTTCCTGTACTTGAATGTCTATTTCCTTCCTTAGATTAGGAAAATTTTCACCTATTATTTCTTCAAATAAATTTTCTGCCCCTTTGTCTCTTCTCTTCTGAGACACCTATAATGCAAATGTTAGCACACGTGATATTGTCTCAGAGTTCCCTTAGACTGTTCTCATTCTATCTCATTCTTTTTTCTTTTTTCTGTTCTGCTTGGGTGATTTCCTCTAGTCTTTCATCTAGTGCGCTGATATGTTCTTCTGTATCCTCTACTCTGCTATTGAGTCCCTCTAGTGAATTTCTCATTTCCAGGATTGTATTCTTCATTTCTGATTGGTTCTTTTTAATATTTTGCAGTACTGTGTTGACAAGGTCACTGTGTTCATCTAGTCTTCTCCTAATATGTGTGAGCGTCCTTATGAGATTTAGTTTGTACTCTTTGTTGGGTAGGTTGCTTATTTCTGTTTCATTTAGTCCTTTTTCTGGGATTTTGTCCTGTTCCCTTGCTTGGAATGTATTACTTTATCTCCTCATTATGCCTCTTTCTCTGTGTTTATTTCTATGTATTAGGTGAGTCAGCTATCTCTCCTGATCTTGGCGAAATGCCCTTATGTAAGAGATGCCTTTTGAGGCCCAGTAGTGTGCTTCCCTCTTGTCACCAGTCCAAAAGATCCAGGAATGACCCCTTTGTGGGCTACTTGTGTCCTCCTGCTGTGGCAGGGTTGCTCTTACTGCAGGTACTCAGAGAGACTAGTCTTTCCTTCCCTGGCCAGCTGGTTTGGGGAGCCTTAGCACCATTGGCTACAAGGTCTAACAGCACACTCCTATTGCAGCTTTCCTGTTAATTTGGTAGATACCCAGTGTAGCTGGCTGCTACCCTCTGGGTCTTACAGTTGCTATAGGCCTCAGGCCTACAAGGCTGTTGTCAGTGCTCTTAGGAGTGCAGCTGAGTGGGGCTGGCCCTAGGTGTGGGAGCACTCAATTTTTTCAGGCTTTGGAAGGTGGGGTTGATCCTTTTTATGGCTATTTGTGAAGCAAGGGTCTTCTGCCCCTGGTAAGCCTCACTCCCCACAGGACCACTGTCACGTCAACACTGTCCTAGTCTCTGCACATTTCCCAACCTTCTGCAGTTTACCCTGATGCCCAACTGCTGAGGCCCCCACCTCTCCACCAATGCCTTCCACATTTGCCCAGGTCCTCACACAGCCACTGCCCCACAGAGGTGAACACATTCACCTGCCTGTAGAGGTTCAAGGCACCCATTTGATGCAAACCAACGAGTAGTGGGCTGCCTGCCCTGGCTGAACTGGATTAAATCTGCACTCTAGTGAGTGTGGCAGCCCCCTGGGCCAACAGGCCAGGGGAAGAACCTCAATGGCATCTGCTAAGGTCTGTGTCAGCATGCCTGGACCAAGTCAGAACAATGGACCCCACCAATGTCTCCATCTCCAGAGAGGTCCCTCCTCTCACTGAGATGCCCCCAGAGCCTGCCAGGTGAATCTCTTTTCACCAAAGGCCTGTCAGCCTTCTATCTGGTGATGTTAGGTTGCTGAGATGGGTGAGTTTGTGCATGGACCCTTTAACACCTGGGCCATTTTGGCTTTTGTCCAATAGCTTTTCTGGGGTATCCCCCGCTGCACTTAGAAGCCAGGCAGTAAGACCCTCATCTCAGTTTTGCTGAGTCTGAAGGATGCTTATAGCAGTATCAGCCCCTGCTCCAGACCTCACTCCTACAGGGAGGGCCGCAAAACTTAGGGTGGCTCCCACCTGGCCAGCTGAGAAACTCGGCTGGCCCCGAGGGTGACCTTTTCTCTCCAGCAGGAACTTCTGCCCCTTCCACCTCAGTCAGGGCTGTCCCTTGTTCTGGGGTTTCTTTTTATCCAGTTTCCAGTCTTCTATCCAGGGTAATTTTTCCAAAAATAGTTGTAACCTGGTTATGTTCATGGAAGGGAATAAGTTCCTATCCCACCATCTTGAGATCTCTAAGGCCATGTTATTTTAATCACCAGCCTATAATCTGGTAAAAGGAATTCGTGTGTCAGGTAGAGTTTAACTCTTGCCTAAAATTTCCTTCTTGATCTCACCTTCCTTAGCCACTGTACATGATCTTTGTGAACAAAGAAAACGGCAGAGTAAAGGGCTCTTAAGTATACAACTCAAAAGAACATGTGGTGCTAACAGGAAATATTAGATAACAACAAGATTCTTTTAGGAGTGGAAATCCTGGCAGGAACCTATCTTTTGTGTGTCGAGCTCACTCAGGCATTAGCCAGCACTTGATGATATGTTC
>NW_025795562.1:0-11641 GCF_021613505.1 Equus quagga
AGGGCCTTTGCTCTTGCCATAGGGAATCTCTAAAGCAGATATACAATGCATGCTCAACTGCCTTGGTCAGGCCCTTTTAGAAAGACAAGGTCAGGCCGAATTAGGTTTATACCAAATAGCTTCCTCATATTCTCCAATAGATCCTAGTGCTTGCCATTTTTATTTGTCATTTTCCCCTTTTGATCTCTAATCTTTCGATAGAAAGCATTGATGATCAAAACATTGTCCCTCGGTGCCAGGGTGGTTGCTGCCTGCCCTGGGTCCATCATGTTCCTCGGTGCTAAGCTTTTATCTCATTATTTGCCTAGTCATCCACATTGGGGGGAAATAGTGGACAAGCATGGAAGTATATTTCTTAACAGAGGAAGCATTTCATACGTTATGTAATTAATTTAGATTGTTGCACAAACATTGTATATGAGCTTTTCTATGACACCTTGCATTTACATTGTATATGATTATAGAACAAGTACAGTAACGATAATAACAGCATTTTTGAGAGGATTAGTCTTAAATGAATTCTTAGCCATAGTCTCTATCAGAAAAGGAAATTTGTCCAGGGTTATAAGATAGATCAACTGTCTCAAGCCATTTGAGCAATCATTACTCTAGTTTGTATGCTACTCTTACAACACTGAGTACAGAAAACAACAATTAGTTTGAATATTATGACCAGTACAAGGATTCCAATAAATAATAGAAATAGGAATTCCAATACAGATCGAAAAAGGGAACTGATACTGAAAAGGGAGCCAACCAAATAAATCAAAGTGGGTGCAGGATTCACATAAGGCATCCACTTGCTTCTTCATGTGCTTTAGCAGAGATGACACATTGGAAGATTCATCATGTACAAAAACACAGCATTCAGTCTGAATAATTGTATATGTACCACCTTGGGATGCAGTAAGAATATCTAAAGCCATTCTGTTTTGAAGGACAGGCTCTCACATTAAAGACATTTTGGTATTTAATAAGGCTATCCCTGCTTGACTATCATTAAGGGCTCCTTGAGTAAATTTAGTCAGAGCTTCCATATGTGATAACGACATCTTTTAGCCCCAAAGAAGAAGCACATATAGCTGAAAATATAGCCATACCAGTGGAACACTGAACAAGCCCATCTGGCCTTAAAGAGAGGGAGATTGGCAACAGGTTTTAACTCAGCCTGACTCCTTCCATGCTTTTAAAGGAAACTCAGGGTGCAGTGTTTTAGCCATCCAGACAGTAGCCAAGGCCAAAGATTTGTTCCACATAACCCCATTGAGTTCCATTAGGAGTCACTCGATAAATTCCTGGCCTTCAAGATCAATCTGTTCCACATTAATCCCTTTCTTTAAGTATGATAGTATTCCAAACAAATTATAACGAAGGTTTACAGTTTAAGCATAACAAATGTTTAAATGAGGAGATAGAAAGTTGGGAATACAGGCCTGGTCCGGAGTCTCGGGACAGCTGTCTACAACAGATGTCGTCTTCTTCTCCTCCTGGTTTGGTCCTTCTCTACAGGGCTGCAAACAGTCTTATTTGACGTCTCTTTCAATAAATAAATTCTTCAGGTTACAGTCCAAGATCCTTAAGTTCTGGGAGCTCTGTGAAAGAATCAGCTACCAATCTTTCATTTTACTTTAAGTACCTCAATAAGACCGTGACAACAATGTAATATATCCCTTAAGAAAAGCTAGTTCATATATTTATTCATCTAATTGCATAGGCTGTTTTATTATTATTTCAAAATGAGACAGCTGATGTTTACAAAAAGTATAGATCTAAGATTAAGGAGCACTAGCACAAGAGCTTTTGGTAGTGAGAGAGTAAATGCCTCTGAAAGCTTGCCAATTAAGTCCTAGTTGTGCCATTAGTTTTACCAGTCCTGAAGATCGAGGATGGTAAGCGCAGTGGAAATGCTGCAATATTGGCCAAACATTACAAACAGATTTGAGTTCCCCAGTCACTATGTAACTCAGTAGGAATTCCCCAAACAGGAATTATTCTCTCTAATAGTAATTTACCTACTGTTAAAGCCTTTGCTCTTCTGCAAGGAAAGGCCTCAATCCAATGGGAGAACATACAGATCATTACAAGATATATTTATCCTTGAGATGGTGGCATTTGGACAAAGTCCAATTGTCATACCTCAAAGGGTCCCTTAGAAAAGGAAAGTGGGCTTGTGACTCATGAAGTGGCTTCTCTGGATTATACTTTGGGCATATAGCACAAGTAGTAGAGGCTATATGAGCGAGTGGGAGAAAGTTGCCAAAAGTATTATTTTCCCCTTTTGTTGCAACCTACATATATTATTTTTCTTCTTCCGTGGTGATTTCTTAAGCCTGTAGAGGGAAATCTTTTTACTGGATTAACCATCCTTGTTTATCATTTAAGTAAGACCCATTTGTAAACCAAATTAAACAATAGAATGCAGTCGTGGTCTTCTCCCCTTGTGATGTTGGAAGCAACCTAGCTGATGTGGGGTTGGTGAGCTGAGGAGTCAAAAGAAAGATTTTTTTTGGACTCTCTCAAGGTCTGGCAGTAGTGCTCTCCCATCTAGAGAATAACATGGGGACGGGACCCACGGGCAGGAGGAGCTGCTGCTGCAAACATGGGTTGACAGTAGAGCTAAATCTAAGGCAGAGGCATGTGAGTCATCTCTTTACAGGACAAAGGAAAGAATATGTAAAAAAAAGTTAAAATGGTATCAGTGCAGGTGGGGTCTGGCTATTGGGTGGTCCTATAACTTTCAGATAAGAATCAAATCGGATTAAGTAAATTCCAGAAGCCACCACCCTAAATACTATCTTTAGCTAAAGACAAAGGAGGATGTTGGTGGTGGGGGGAGTCAGCTACATGAGGTCACCAGACAAGCACAATAAACAAGACTTAAGTCCTTGACACCCCCATTAAGAGTTTCTAGAGATAAGGTCTTCCCCTGTTCCTCCTGGTGCAGAGAGGGAAACACCCACAGATGGAGACTTCCTTCACAAATGCAAATGTCTCTTATCAAAGGGCAAGCAATTTCCACTTCTCAGAGTCTCCTTCTCATCTGCAATTTTCAACAGTAACCAGCCTAAAATAATCCTCATCAGTAGCAAGGTTAAAATAGTGAATAACATTTACCTACACAATATAACCTGAGGTTTATTATCATTTGCTTGACAATGCTTCTCATGCAATTTAGCATTCCAAACAAGCCTAACTAGTATCCCTCTTTCAGAGGAAGAGAGAACAAATTTCTTTGAGAAGTTTCAGGGGCCCTCTGAAAATCCTCAGAGAAATTGTCTTCCTTCATCCAGGTCAAAGGAAAGCCTTAATTCAGGACGTGACTATTTGTTTGAGGGAGAAACTTGTCAAAAATATCAAAAGATTTTTAAACACTTAAACAAGATCAAGAGGTTGCTGATCTTTTCATTGTAAAACAAGGGTCAATGAAACAAGGCTCATAATATTTAATCAAAGTGACAACAGCAAAAAAACCTTAATAGAGAGACCCCTGTCTTTTTGCACCTAGGAAATTACCTTAACAAAGCATAGATCTTCTGTAAACTTACTCAGAAGGAAAAATCTTTTATAACTTCTTTATCAAGAGCAGACTAAGAGTTTAAGAAAATTATCCTTTTAAAAGAGAAAGTCAAATTTTAATTTTTGCACCAGCTTATTTTTAACATTTAAACTCATTCACTTAGTTGCATTTACTTTAATCTTAGCCAACTTGACCAGGTATAAAACTCCTTTCAGAATTTCTCCTTCACAAACCTTCTACAACTTTCTTTTTGCCTTCAGAATTTGTCCCATGTTCTCTTTTTTTTTTTTCCTCCTAGTACTTTAGGACAAATTTATCTTTCTTAATGAACCAAACAAAATTTCCATTCTTTTTATACCTTCTTTACTGAAAACTTACACCTTACTTTCCTTGAATACAGAGCTGTTTTTCTTATTAATTTCTAGCAGCTTTAATCACATATATTAGAACTCTTTGACCTTTAACAAACCATAGTAAACACTAAAAAGGTAAGCAATTACGAATTGTCTTTTATCCCAGCATTCTAAACACTTTTTGTAATTTCTAGAAACATGCCACACTTTACAGTAAGAGACCCAAAGACTTTTAGCCTCTCTGCAATAAGAAGCCAAAAGTAGATAACTTAGATATATTTAGCAATGTTTGTGTTCTATCCAATCCAAAAATGACCCAGATACTCAGATTTTTATCATTTAACTTAATTTAGCAAAACTCTGAAGTTTTAAGTTACCAAAAAGAATTTGGAAGCTGTTTTTTCCCAAGTATACAGACCATAAAACAGTTATTTTACCCACTTTTGTCTATTTAAATCATTTGTTTCCAACAATCATGTTCAGATTACCTACGAAAACTTCACGAGGCGTTAGACAAAACTGGTCATCATTTAAAGCTATTACTTTGCTGACGAATTTAACAGACAACATGAACTTATTTGACTAGTAAACCCAGGCTGCATGCCTGCACCATATTCAAATACCAGCAACTTTTGAGGACATGCCTTTTCAATCAAACCAACAACTTAAACTTTCATTAACCAAAGATTAACCTATATCATGTTAACTTGAAAGACATTGGGTTAGAACTTTTAGAAAAACTTTTTGTAAGCTCTTACTTTAAGTCAATTGAATGGAGCTCTTTAGAAATTGTACCATCCCGAGGTAAAATATAAAAATTTTTGTAACATATATAGACACACAGACAGACATATAGACAAACATTTTGCTTAGATTTGACTTTGGTGTTCTCATAGCAGACCTCGGTGAAAAAACTTGTTTTCCCAGTTTTTTTTTTTCTTTCTTATTCTTTCTTTTGGCCTTAGCAATCTGGCTTGGGATCCCCCTTTGTTAAGCAATTGCAATCACAGCATAAAGCCAACTGGAGTCTGGAGGAAAGGCTGCCCATTCGGGAACTGATCGAGCTGTTTTAGAAGCTCGATTTCCCGCTTCTCTTTTAACCTTGTTTTGTTATAAAGTCTGAACAACTTCTAAGGACAGTGTCGTGGGTCAGAAAGTGTGTTGCTTGTGAGTGTTACTCCCCATAGAAAGGTCGTAAACACTCTCTTATGTGCCTCGGTTTTTCCTCCAGCAGTCTAAAACCACCATGGGGCTCGGAGCGCGGGTGACCAGCCCTTATGTGCGCGTCCCCGGACAAGCCTGTAATTAATTACCGTGAATGAAAGTGGAGTTCCCTATGGGACCGCTGCACGTCGGGAGGATTGATCCTGTGACACTCCCGCTGAGGTCCTTAGTCACCTAAGGGCGCCTTTTGGTAAAGGCCGGGAGGAGCAAGTGTCCCTTTTCTTCGGAGCTGAACACGTTCAGTCTCTCATTTCTCTATCAAGCAGTTTGTTCAGACTTTATAAACACAATTCTTTCCAATTTAAAGCCAAGTTAAAAACGTCAGCATTCCCCATTCACTCCCAAGTTCCTCTAGGCTCCTTTGGCCTAGGAACTTCCCTCTAGGCTCCTCTGCCCTAGGAACTGTACTGGTACCCCTCAAACCTCTAGTCTTAAGACCTTACCCAGCTCATATAAACTCTTGGACCGTCAACTTAAAGTAAGGAGGTCCGGGTTTCAGGAGAACTCACCAGGGTCACCTGAAGAATGCAGTGATCTGGGGGGCTCAATGGGCCCTTATTGGTACCGAATGCCAGTTCAGTGTAGATTCCAGGTGGCCTCCGGTGGGTTTCTCTGAAATCCTGCAGCAACTACGCCAAGAACTGTCGACGAAAATAATCCATAACCAATCTGTAAATGAAAATTTGGGTGAGTTTATTCTGAGCTGAAATCTGAGGACCATGGCCCAGGGCCTTTCTTCCCGAAGGAAGAAAGGGCACCAAAGAAATGAGGTGTACAGAATGGTTATATACCCCCAGAGAGGGTGCTTTACATATGATTGAAATGTCCCTCGCACAATAGTCACAAGATTGCCCTGTCAGCACAGCACTTGATGGACACAGCAGGTAGTGGGTCTGCTATCTTCATGGGTGTAGCAGGAGGCAAGTCTATGTCTCGAGCTGGGCGGTCACAGGTGAGTGCAGCAATCAGTTTCTAGCCTAAGGAAAGATGCTTAATCCTTAAGGAGATGCCAAAGTTGGGAGGGGGAGGGAGGTTGCACCTTTATCTCAAGGGCCTTTGCTCTTGCCATAGGGAATCTCTAAAGCAGATATACAATGCATGCTCAACTGCCTTGGTCAGGCCCTTTTAGAAAGACAAGGTCAGGCCGAATTAGGTTTATACCAAATAGCTTCCTCATATTCTCCAATAGATCCTAGTGCTTGCCATTTTTATTTGTCATTTTCCCCTTTTGATCTCTAATCTTTCGATAGAAAGCATTGATGATCAAAACATTGTCCCTCGGTGCCAGGGTGGTTGCTGCCTGCCCTGGGTCCATCATGTTCCTCGGTGCTAAGCTTTTATCTCATTATTTGCCTAGTCATCCACATTGGGGGGAAATAGTGGACAAGCATGGAAGTATATTTCTTAACAGAGGAAGCATTTCATACGTTATGTAATTAATTTAGATTGTTGCACAAACATTGTATATGAGCTTTTCTATGACACCTTGCATTTACATTGTATATGATTATAGAACAAGTACAGTAACGATAATAACAGCATTTTTGAGAGGATTAGTCTTAAATGAATTCTTAGCCATAGTCTCTATCAGAAAAGGAAATTTGTCCAGGGTTATAAGATAGATCAACTGTCTCAAGCCATTTGAGCAATCATTACTCTAGTTTGTATGCTACTCTTACAACACTGAGTACAGAAAACAACAATTAGTTTGAATATTATGACCAGTACAAGGATTCCAATAAATAATAGAAATAGGAATTCCAATACAGATCGAAAAAGGGAACTGATACTGAAAAGGGAGCCAACCAAATAAATCAAAGTGGGTGCAGGATTCACATAAGGCATCCACTTGCTTCTTCATGTGCTTTAGCAGAGATGACACATTGGAAGATTCATCATGTACAAAAACACAGCATTCAGTCTGAATAATTGTATATGTACCACCTTGGGATGCAGTAAGAATATCTAAAGCCATTCTGTTTTGAAGGACAGGCTCTCACATTAAAGACATTTTGGTATTTAATAAGGCTATCCCTGCTTGACTATCATTAAGGGCTCCTTGAGTAAATTTAGTCAGAGCTTCCATATGTGATAACGACATCTTTTAGCCCCAAAGAAGAAGCACATATAGCTGAAAATATAGCCATACCAGTGGAACACTGAACAAGCCCATCTGGCCTTAAAGAGAGGGAGATTGGCAACAGGTTTTAACTCAGCCTGACTCCTTCCATGCTTTTAAAGGAAACTCAGGGTGCAGTGTTTTAGCCATCCAGACAGTAGCCAAGGCCAAAGATTTGTTCCACATAACCCCATTGAGTTCCATTAGGAGTCACTCGATAAATTCCTGGCCTTCAAGATCAATCTGTTCCACATTAATCCCTTTCTTTAAGTATGATAGTATTCCAAACAAATTATAACGAAGGTTTACAGTTTAAGCATAACAAATGTTTAAATGAGGAGATAGAAAGTTGGGAATACAGGCCTGGTCCGGAGTCTCGGGACAGCTGTCTACAACAGATGTCGTCTTCTTCTCCTCCTGGTTTGGTCCTTCTCTACAGGGCTGCAAACAGTCTTATTTGACGTCTCTTTCAATAAATAAATTCTTCAGGTTACAGTCCAAGATCCTTAAGTTCTGGGAGCTCTGTGAAAGAATCAGCTACCAATCTTTCATTTTACTTTAAGTACCTCAATAAGACCGTGACAACAATGTAATATATCCCTTAAGAAAAGCTAGTTCATATATTTATTCATCTAATTGCATAGGCTGTTTTATTATTATTTCAAAATGAGACAGCTGATGTTTACAAAAAGTATAGATCTAAGATTAAGGAGCACTAGCACAAGAGCTTTTGGTAGTGAGAGAGTAAATGCCTCTGAAAGCTTGCCAATTAAGTCCTAGTTGTGCCATTAGTTTTACCAGTCCTGAAGATCGAGGATGGTAAGCGCAGTGGAAATGCTGCAATATTGGCCAAACATTACAAACAGATTTGAGTTCCCCAGTCACTATGTAACTCAGTAGGAATTCCCCAAACAGGAATTATTCTCTCTAATAGTAATTTACCTACTGTTAAAGCCTTTGCTCTTCTGCAAGGAAAGGCCTCAATCCAATGGGAGAACATACAGATCATTACAAGATATATTTATCCTTGAGATGGTGGCATTTGGACAAAGTCCAATTGTCATACCTCAAAGGGTCCCTTAGAAAAGGAAAGTGGGCTTGTGACTCATGAAGTGGCTTCTCTGGATTATACTTTGGGCATATAGCACAAGTAGTAGAGGCTATATGAGCGAGTGGGAGAAAGTTGCCAAAAGTATTATTTTCCCCTTTTGTTGCAACCTACATATATTATTTTTCTTCTTCCGTGGTGATTTCTTAAGCCTGTAGAGGGAAATCTTTTTACTGGATTAACCATCCTTGTTTATCATTTAAGTAAGACCCATTTGTAAACCAAATTAAACAATAGAATGCAGTCGTGGTCTTCTCCCCTTGTGATGTTGGAAGCAACCTAGCTGATGTGGGGTTGGTGAGCTGAGGAGTCAAAAGAAAGATTTTTTTTGGACTCTCTCAAGGTCTGGCAGTAGTGCTCTCCCATCTAGAGAATAACATGGGGACGGGACCCACGGGCAGGAGGAGCTGCTGCTGCAAACATGGGTTGACAGTAGAGCTAAATCTAAGGCAGAGGCATGTGAGTCATCTCTTTACAGGACAAAGGAAAGAATATGTAAAAAAAAGTTAAAATGGTATCAGTGCAGGTGGGGTCTGGCTATTGGGTGGTCCTATAACTTTCAGATAAGAATCAAATCGGATTAAGTAAATTCCAGAAGCCACCACCCTAAATACTATCTTTAGCTAAAGACAAAGGAGGATGTTGGTGGTGGGGGGAGTCAGCTACATGAGGTCACCAGACAAGCACAATAAACAAGACTTAAGTCCTTGACACCCCCATTAAGAGTTTCTAGAGATAAGGTCTTCCCCTGTTCCTCCTGGTGCAGAGAGGGAAACACCCACAGATGGAGACTTCCTTCACAAATGCAAATGTCTCTTATCAAAGGGCAAGCAATTTCCACTTCTCAGAGTCTCCTTCTCATCTGCAATTTTCAACAGTAACCAGCCTAAAATAATCCTCATCAGTAGCAAGGTTAAAATAGTGAATAACATTTACCTACACAATATAACCTGAGGTTTATTATCATTTGCTTGACAATGCTTCTCATGCAATTTAGCATTCCAAACAAGCCTAACTAGTATCCCTCTTTCAGAGGAAGAGAGAACAAATTTCTTTGAGAAGTTTCAGGGGCCCTCTGAAAATCCTCAGAGAAATTGTCTTCCTTCATCCAGGTCAAAGGAAAGCCTTAATTCAGGACGTGACTATTTGTTTGAGGGAGAAACTTGTCAAAAATATCAAAAGATTTTTAAACACTTAAACAAGATCAAGAGGTTGCTGATCTTTTCATTGTAAAACAAGGGTCAATGAAACAAGGCTCATAATATTTAATCAAAGTGACAACAGCAAAAAAACCTTAATAGAGAGACCCCTGTCTTTTTGCACCTAGGAAATTACCTTAACAAAGCATAGATCTTCTGTAAACTTACTCAGAAGGAAAAATCTTTTATAACTTCTTTATCAAGAGCAGACTAAGAGTTTAAGAAAATTATCCTTTTAAAAGAGAAAGTCAAATTTTAATTTTTGCACCAGCTTATTTTTAACATTTAAACTCATTCACTTAGTTGCATTTACTTTAATCTTAGCCAACTTGACCAGGTATAAAACTCCTTTCAGAATTTCTCCTTCACAAACCTTCTACAACTTTCTTTTTGCCTTCAGAATTTGTCCCATGTTCTCTTTTTTTTTTTTCCTCCTAGTACTTTAGGACAAATTTATCTTTCTTAATGAACCAAACAAAATTTCCATTCTTTTTATACCTTCTTTACTGAAAACTTACACCTTACTTTCCTTGAATACAGAGCTGTTTTTCTTATTAATTTCTAGCAGCTTTAATCACATATATTAGAACTCTTTGACCTTTAACAAACCATAGTAAACACTAAAAAGGTAAGCAATTACGAATTGTCTTTTATCCCAGCATTCTAAACACTTTTTGTAATTTCTAGAAACATGCCACACTTTACAGTAAGAGACCCAAAGACTTTTAGCCTCTCTGCAATAAGAAGCCAAAAGTAGATAACTTAGATATATTTAGCAATGTTTGTGTTCTATCCAATCCAAAAATGACCCAGATACTCAGATTTTTATCATTTAACTTAATTTAGCAAAACTCTGAAGTTTTAAGTTACCAAAAAGAATTTGGAAGCTGTTTTTTCCCAAGTATACAGACCATAAAACAGTTATTTTACCCACTTTTGTCTATTTAAATCATTTGTTTCCAACAATCATGTTCAGATTACCTACGAAAACTTCACGAGGCGTTAGACAAAACTGGTCATCATTTAAAGCTATTACTTTGCTGACGAATTTAACAGACAACATGAACTTATTTGACTAGTAAACCCAGGCTGCATGCCTGCACCATATTCAAATACCAGCAACTTTTGAGGACATGCCTTTTCAATCAAACCAACAACTTAAACTTTCATTAACCAAAGATTAACCTATATCATGTTAACTTGAAAGACATTGGGTTAGAACTTTTAGAAAAACTTTTTGTAAGCTCTTACTTTAAGTCAATTGAATGGAGCTCTTTAGAAATTGTACCATCCCGAGGTAAAATATAAAAATTTTTGTAACATATATAGACACACAGACAGACATATAGACAAACATTTTGCTTAGATTTGACTTTGGTGTTCTCATAGCAGACCTCGGTGAAAAAACTTGTTTTCCCAGTTTTTTTTTTTCTTTCTTATTCTTTCTTTTGGCCTTAGCAATCTGGCTTGGGATCCCCCTTTGTTAAGCAATTGCAATCACAGCATAAAGCCAACTGGAGTCTGGAGGAAAGGCTGCCCATTCGGGAACTGATCGAGCTGTTTTAGAAGCTCGATTTCCCGCTTCTCTTTTAACCTTGTTTTGTTATAAAGTCTGAACAACTTCTAAGGACAGTGTCGTGGGTCAGAAAGTGTGTTGCTTGTGAGTGTTACTCCCCATAGAAAGGTCGTAAACACTCTCTTATGTGCCTCGGTTTTTCCTCCAGCAGTCTAAAACCACCATGGGGCTCGGAGCGCGGGTGACCAGCCCTTATGTGCGCGTCCCCGGACAAGCCTGTAATTAATTACCGTGAATGAAAGTGGAGTTCCCTATGGGACCGCTGCACGTCGGGAGGATTGATCCTGTGACACTCCCGCTGAGGTCCTTAGTCACCTAAGGGCGCCTTTTGGTAAAGGCCGGGAGGAGCAAGTGTCCCTTTTCTTCGGAGCTGAACACGTTCAGTCTCTCATTTCTCTATCAAGCAGTTTGTTCAGACTTTATAAACACAATTCTTTCCAATTTAAAGCCAAGTTAAAAACGTCAGCATTCCCCATTCACTCCCAAGTTCCTCTAGGCTCCTTTGGCCTAGGAACTTCCCTCTAGGCTCCTCTGCCCTAGGAACT
>NW_025795563.1:0-11641 GCF_021613505.1 Equus quagga
AGTTCCTAGGGCAGAGGAGCCTAGAGGGAAGTTCCTAGGCCAAAGGAGCCTAGAGGAACTTGGGAGTGAATGGGGAATGCTGACGTTTTTAACTTGGCTTTAAATTGGAAAGAATTGTGTTTATAAAGTCTGAACAAACTGCTTGATAGAGAAATGAGAGACTGAACGTGTTCAGCTCCGAAGAAAAGGGACACTTGCTCCTCCCGGCCTTTACCAAAAGGCGCCCTTAGGTGACTAAGGACCTCAGCGGGAGTGTCACAGGATCAATCCTCCCGACGTGCAGCGGTCCCATAGGGAACTCCACTTTCATTCACGGTAATTAATTACAGGCTTGTCCGGGGACGCGCACATAAGGGCTGGTCACCCGCGCTCCGAGCCCCATGGTGGTTTTAGACTGCTGGAGGAAAAACCGAGGCACATAAGAGAGTGTTTACGACCTTTCTATGGGGAGTAACACTCACAAGCAACACACTTTCTGACCCACGACACTGTCCTTAGAAGTTGTTCAGACTTTATAACAAAACAAGGTTAAAAGAGAAGCGGGAAATCGAGCTTCTAAAACAGCTCGATCAGTTCCCGAATGGGCAGCCTTTCCTCCAGACTCCAGTTGGCTTTATGCTGTGATTGCAATTGCTTAACAAAGGGGGATCCCAAGCCAGATTGCTAAGGCCAAAAGAAAGAATAAGAAAGAAAAAAAAAAACTGGGAAAACAAGTTTTTTCACCGAGGTCTGCTATGAGAACACCAAAGTCAAATCTAAGCAAAATGTTTGTCTATATGTCTGTCTGTGTGTCTATATATGTTACAAAAATTTTTATATTTTACCTCGGGATGGTACAATTTCTAAAGAGCTCCATTCAATTGACTTAAAGTAAGAGCTTACAAAAAGTTTTTCTAAAAGTTCTAACCCAATGTCTTTCAAGTTAACATGATATAGGTTAATCTTTGGTTAATGAAAGTTTAAGTTGTTGGTTTGATTGAAAAGGCATGTCCTCAAAAGTTGCTGGTATTTGAATATGGTGCAGGCATGCAGCCTGGGTTTACTAGTCAAATAAGTTCATGTTGTCTGTTAAATTCGTCAGCAAAGTAATAGCTTTAAATGATGACCAGTTTTGTCTAACGCCTCGTGAAGTTTTCGTAGGTAATCTGAACATGATTGTTGGAAACAAATGATTTAAATAGACAAAAGTGGGTAAAATAACTGTTTTATGGTCTGTATACTTGGGAAAAAACAGCTTCCAAATTCTTTTTGGTAACTTAAAACTTCAGAGTTTTGCTAAATTAAGTTAAATGATAAAAATCTGAGTATCTGGGTCATTTTTGGATTGGATAGAACACAAACATTGCTAAATATATCTAAGTTATCTACTTTTGGCTTCTTATTGCAGAGAGGCTAAAAGTCTTTGGGTCTCTTACTGTAAAGTGTGGCATGTTTCTAGAAATTACAAAAAGTGTTTAGAATGCTGGGATAAAAGACAATTCGTAATTGCTTACCTTTTTAGTGTTTACTATGGTTTGTTAAAGGTCAAAGAGTTCTAATATATGTGATTAAAGCTGCTAGAAATTAATAAGAAAAACAGCTCTGTATTCAAGGAAAGTAAGGTGTAAGTTTTCAGTAAAGAAGGTATAAAAAGAATGGAAATTTTGTTTGGTTCATTAAGAAAGATAAATTTGTCCTAAAGTACTAGGAGGAAAAAAAAAAAAGAGAACATGGGACAAATTCTGAAGGCAAAAAGAAAGTTGTAGAAGGTTTGTGAAGGAGAAATTCTGAAAGGAGTTTTATACCTGGTCAAGTTGGCTAAGATTAAAGTAAATGCAACTAAGTGAATGAGTTTAAATGTTAAAAATAAGCTGGTGCAAAAATTAAAATTTGACTTTCTCTTTTAAAAGGATAATTTTCTTAAACTCTTAGTCTGCTCTTGATAAAGAAGTTATAAAAGATTTTTCCTTCTGAGTAAGTTTACAGAAGATCTATGCTTTGTTAAGGTAATTTCCTAGGTGCAAAAAGACAGGGGTCTCTCTATTAAGGTTTTTTTGCTGTTGTCACTTTGATTAAATATTATGAGCCTTGTTTCATTGACCCTTGTTTTACAATGAAAAGATCAGCAACCTCTTGATCTTGTTTAAGTGTTTAAAAATCTTTTGATATTTTTGACAAGTTTCTCCCTCAAACAAATAGTCACGTCCTGAATTAAGGCTTTCCTTTGACCTGGATGAAGGAAGACAATTTCTCTGAGGATTTTCAGAGGGCCCCTGAAACTTCTCAAAGAAATTTGTTCTCTCTTCCTCTGAAAGAGGGATACTAGTTAGGCTTGTTTGGAATGCTAAATTGCATGAGAAGCATTGTCAAGCAAATGATAATAAACCTCAGGTTATATTGTGTAGGTAAATGTTATTCACTATTTTAACCTTGCTACTGATGAGGATTATTTTAGGCTGGTTACTGTTGAAAATTGCAGATGAGAAGGAGACTCTGAGAAGTGGAAATTGCTTGCCCTTTGATAAGAGACATTTGCATTTGTGAAGGAAGTCTCCATCTGTGGGTGTTTCCCTCTCTGCACCAGGAGGAACAGGGGAAGACCTTATCTCTAGAAACTCTTAATGGGGGTGTCAAGGACTTAAGTCTTGTTTATTGTGCTTGTCTGGTGACCTCATGTAGCTGACTCCCCCCACCACCAACATCCTCCTTTGTCTTTAGCTAAAGATAGTATTTAGGGTGGTGGCTTCTGGAATTTACTTAATCCGATTTGATTCTTATCTGAAAGTTATAGGACCACCCAATAGCCAGACCCCACCTGCACTGATACCATTTTAACTTTTTTTTACATATTCTTTCCTTTGTCCTGTAAAGAGATGACTCACATGCCTCTGCCTTAGATTTAGCTCTACTGTCAACCCATGTTTGCAGCAGCAGCTCCTCCTGCCCGTGGGTCCCGTCCCCATGTTATTCTCTAGATGGGAGAGCACTACTGCCAGACCTTGAGAGAGTCCAAAAAAAATCTTTCTTTTGACTCCTCAGCTCACCAACCCCACATCAGCTAGGTTGCTTCCAACATCACAAGGGGAGAAGACCACGACTGCATTCTATTGTTTAATTTGGTTTACAAATGGGTCTTACTTAAATGATAAACAAGGATGGTTAATCCAGTAAAAAGATTTCCCTCTACAGGCTTAAGAAATCACCACGGAAGAAGAAAAATAATATATGTAGGTTGCAACAAAAGGGGAAAATAATACTTTTGGCAACTTTCTCCCACTCGCTCATATAGCCTCTACTACTTGTGCTATATGCCCAAAGTATAATCCAGAGAAGCCACTTCATGAGTCACAAGCCCACTTTCCTTTTCTAAGGGACCCTTTGAGGTATGACAATTGGACTTTGTCCAAATGCCACCATCTCAAGGATAAATATATCTTGTAATGATCTGTATGTTCTCCCATTGGATTGAGGCCTTTCCTTGCAGAAGAGCAAAGGCTTTAACAGTAGGTAAATTACTATTAGAGAGAATAATTCCTGTTTGGGGAATTCCTACTGAGTTACATAGTGACTGGGGAACTCAAATCTGTTTGTAATGTTTGGCCAATATTGCAGCATTTCCACTGCGCTTACCATCCTCGATCTTCAGGACTGGTAAAACTAATGGCACAACTAGGACTTAATTGGCAAGCTTTCAGAGGCATTTACTCTCTCACTACCAAAAGCTCTTGTGCTAGTGCTCCTTAATCTTAGATCTATACTTTTTGTAAACATCAGCTGTCTCATTTTGAAATAATAATAAAACAGCCTATGCAATTAGATGAATAAATATATGAACTAGCTTTTCTTAAGGGATATATTACATTGTTGTCACGGTCTTATTGAGGTACTTAAAGTAAAATGAAAGATTGGTAGCTGATTCTTTCACAGAGCTCCCAGAACTTAAGGATCTTGGACTGTAACCTGAAGAATTTATTTATTGAAAGAGACGTCAAATAAGACTGTTTGCAGCCCTGTAGAGAAGGACCAAACCAGGAGGAGAAGAAGACGACATCTGTTGTAGACAGCTGTCCCGAGACTCCGGACCAGGCCTGTATTCCCAACTTTCTATCTCCTCATTTAAACATTTGTTATGCTTAAACTGTAAACCTTCGTTATAATTTGTTTGGAATACTATCATACTTAAAGAAAGGGATTAATGTGGAACAGATTGATCTTGAAGGCCAGGAATTTATCGAGTGACTCCTAATGGAACTCAATGGGGTTATGTGGAACAAATCTTTGGCCTTGGCTACTGTCTGGATGGCTAAAACACTGCACCCTGAGTTTCCTTTAAAAGCATGGAAGGAGTCAGGCTGAGTTAAAACCTGTTGCCAATCTCCCTCTCTTTAAGGCCAGATGGGCTTGTTCAGTGTTCCACTGGTATGGCTATATTTTCAGCTATATGTGCTTCTTCTTTGGGGCTAAAAGATGTCGTTATCACATATGGAAGCTCTGACTAAATTTACTCAAGGAGCCCTTAATGATAGTCAAGCAGGGATAGCCTTATTAAATACCAAAATGTCTTTAATGTGAGAGCCTGTCCTTCAAAACAGAATGGCTTTAGATATTCTTACTGCATCCCAAGGTGGTACATATACAATTATTCAGACTGAATGCTGTGTTTTTGTACATGATGAATCTTCCAATGTGTCATCTCTGCTAAAGCACATGAAGAAGCAAGTGGATGCCTTATGTGAATCCTGCACCCACTTTGATTTATTTGGTTGGCTCCCTTTTCAGTATCAGTTCCCTTTTTCGATCTGTATTGGAATTCCTATTTCTATTATTTATTGGAATCCTTGTACTGGTCATAATATTCAAACTAATTGTTGTTTTCTGTACTCAGTGTTGTAAGAGTAGCATACAAACTAGAGTAATGATTGCTCAAATGGCTTGAGACAGTTGATCTATCTTATAACCCTGGACAAATTTCCTTTTCTGATAGAGACTATGGCTAAGAATTCATTTAAGACTAATCCTCTCAAAAATGCTGTTATTATCGTTACTGTACTTGTTCTATAATCATATACAATGTAAATGCAAGGTGTCATAGAAAAGCTCATATACAATGTTTGTGCAACAATCTAAATTAATTACATAACGTATGAAATGCTTCCTCTGTTAAGAAATATACTTCCATGCTTGTCCACTATTTCCCCCCAATGTGGATGACTAGGCAAATAATGAGATAAAAGCTTAGCACCGAGGAACATGATGGACCCAGGGCAGGCAGCAACCACCCTGGCACCGAGGGACAATGTTTTGATCATCAATGCTTTCTATCGAAAGATTAGAGATCAAAAGGGGAAAATGACAAATAAAAATGGCAAGCACTAGGATCTATTGGAGAATATGAGGAAGCTATTTGGTATAAACCTAATTCGGCCTGACCTTGTCTTTCTAAAAGGGCCTGACCAAGGCAGTTGAGCATGCATTGTATATCTGCTTTAGAGATTCCCTATGGCAAGAGCAAAGGCCCTTGAGATAAAGGTGCAACCTCCCTCCCCCTCCCAACTTTGGCATCTCCTTAAGGATTAAGCATCTTTCCTTAGGCTAGAAACTGATTGCTGCACTCACCTGTGACCGCCCAGCTCGAGACATAGACTTGCCTCCTGCTACACCCATGAAGATAGCAGACCCACTACCTGCTGTGTCCATCAAGTGCTGTGCTGACAGGGCAATCTTGTGACTATTGTGCGAGGGACATTTCAATCATATGTAAAGCACCCTCTCTGGGGGTATATAACCATTCTGTACACCTCATTTCTTTGGTGCCCTTTCTTCCTTCGGGAAGAAAGGCCCTGGGCCATGGTCCTCAGATTTCAGCTCAGAATAAACTCACCCAAATTTTCATTTACAGATTGGTTATGGATTATTTTCGTCGACAGTTCTTGGCGTAGTTGCTGCAGGATTTCAGAGAAACCCACCGGAGGCCACCTGGAATCTACACTGAACTGGCATTCGGTACCAATAAGGGCCCATTGAGCCCCCCAGATCACTGCATTCTTCAGGTGACCCTGGTGAGTTCTCCTGAAACCCGGACCTCCTTACTTTAAGTTGACGGTCCAAGAGTTTATATGAGCTGGGTAAGGTCTTAAGACTAGAGGTTTGAGGGGTACCAGTACAGTTCCTAGGGCAGAGGAGCCTAGAGGGAAGTTCCTAGGCCAAAGGAGCCTAGAGGAACTTGGGAGTGAATGGGGAATGCTGACGTTTTTAACTTGGCTTTAAATTGGAAAGAATTGTGTTTATAAAGTCTGAACAAACTGCTTGATAGAGAAATGAGAGACTGAACGTGTTCAGCTCCGAAGAAAAGGGACACTTGCTCCTCCCGGCCTTTACCAAAAGGCGCCCTTAGGTGACTAAGGACCTCAGCGGGAGTGTCACAGGATCAATCCTCCCGACGTGCAGCGGTCCCATAGGGAACTCCACTTTCATTCACGGTAATTAATTACAGGCTTGTCCGGGGACGCGCACATAAGGGCTGGTCACCCGCGCTCCGAGCCCCATGGTGGTTTTAGACTGCTGGAGGAAAAACCGAGGCACATAAGAGAGTGTTTACGACCTTTCTATGGGGAGTAACACTCACAAGCAACACACTTTCTGACCCACGACACTGTCCTTAGAAGTTGTTCAGACTTTATAACAAAACAAGGTTAAAAGAGAAGCGGGAAATCGAGCTTCTAAAACAGCTCGATCAGTTCCCGAATGGGCAGCCTTTCCTCCAGACTCCAGTTGGCTTTATGCTGTGATTGCAATTGCTTAACAAAGGGGGATCCCAAGCCAGATTGCTAAGGCCAAAAGAAAGAATAAGAAAGAAAAAAAAAAACTGGGAAAACAAGTTTTTTCACCGAGGTCTGCTATGAGAACACCAAAGTCAAATCTAAGCAAAATGTTTGTCTATATGTCTGTCTGTGTGTCTATATATGTTACAAAAATTTTTATATTTTACCTCGGGATGGTACAATTTCTAAAGAGCTCCATTCAATTGACTTAAAGTAAGAGCTTACAAAAAGTTTTTCTAAAAGTTCTAACCCAATGTCTTTCAAGTTAACATGATATAGGTTAATCTTTGGTTAATGAAAGTTTAAGTTGTTGGTTTGATTGAAAAGGCATGTCCTCAAAAGTTGCTGGTATTTGAATATGGTGCAGGCATGCAGCCTGGGTTTACTAGTCAAATAAGTTCATGTTGTCTGTTAAATTCGTCAGCAAAGTAATAGCTTTAAATGATGACCAGTTTTGTCTAACGCCTCGTGAAGTTTTCGTAGGTAATCTGAACATGATTGTTGGAAACAAATGATTTAAATAGACAAAAGTGGGTAAAATAACTGTTTTATGGTCTGTATACTTGGGAAAAAACAGCTTCCAAATTCTTTTTGGTAACTTAAAACTTCAGAGTTTTGCTAAATTAAGTTAAATGATAAAAATCTGAGTATCTGGGTCATTTTTGGATTGGATAGAACACAAACATTGCTAAATATATCTAAGTTATCTACTTTTGGCTTCTTATTGCAGAGAGGCTAAAAGTCTTTGGGTCTCTTACTGTAAAGTGTGGCATGTTTCTAGAAATTACAAAAAGTGTTTAGAATGCTGGGATAAAAGACAATTCGTAATTGCTTACCTTTTTAGTGTTTACTATGGTTTGTTAAAGGTCAAAGAGTTCTAATATATGTGATTAAAGCTGCTAGAAATTAATAAGAAAAACAGCTCTGTATTCAAGGAAAGTAAGGTGTAAGTTTTCAGTAAAGAAGGTATAAAAAGAATGGAAATTTTGTTTGGTTCATTAAGAAAGATAAATTTGTCCTAAAGTACTAGGAGGAAAAAAAAAAAAGAGAACATGGGACAAATTCTGAAGGCAAAAAGAAAGTTGTAGAAGGTTTGTGAAGGAGAAATTCTGAAAGGAGTTTTATACCTGGTCAAGTTGGCTAAGATTAAAGTAAATGCAACTAAGTGAATGAGTTTAAATGTTAAAAATAAGCTGGTGCAAAAATTAAAATTTGACTTTCTCTTTTAAAAGGATAATTTTCTTAAACTCTTAGTCTGCTCTTGATAAAGAAGTTATAAAAGATTTTTCCTTCTGAGTAAGTTTACAGAAGATCTATGCTTTGTTAAGGTAATTTCCTAGGTGCAAAAAGACAGGGGTCTCTCTATTAAGGTTTTTTTGCTGTTGTCACTTTGATTAAATATTATGAGCCTTGTTTCATTGACCCTTGTTTTACAATGAAAAGATCAGCAACCTCTTGATCTTGTTTAAGTGTTTAAAAATCTTTTGATATTTTTGACAAGTTTCTCCCTCAAACAAATAGTCACGTCCTGAATTAAGGCTTTCCTTTGACCTGGATGAAGGAAGACAATTTCTCTGAGGATTTTCAGAGGGCCCCTGAAACTTCTCAAAGAAATTTGTTCTCTCTTCCTCTGAAAGAGGGATACTAGTTAGGCTTGTTTGGAATGCTAAATTGCATGAGAAGCATTGTCAAGCAAATGATAATAAACCTCAGGTTATATTGTGTAGGTAAATGTTATTCACTATTTTAACCTTGCTACTGATGAGGATTATTTTAGGCTGGTTACTGTTGAAAATTGCAGATGAGAAGGAGACTCTGAGAAGTGGAAATTGCTTGCCCTTTGATAAGAGACATTTGCATTTGTGAAGGAAGTCTCCATCTGTGGGTGTTTCCCTCTCTGCACCAGGAGGAACAGGGGAAGACCTTATCTCTAGAAACTCTTAATGGGGGTGTCAAGGACTTAAGTCTTGTTTATTGTGCTTGTCTGGTGACCTCATGTAGCTGACTCCCCCCACCACCAACATCCTCCTTTGTCTTTAGCTAAAGATAGTATTTAGGGTGGTGGCTTCTGGAATTTACTTAATCCGATTTGATTCTTATCTGAAAGTTATAGGACCACCCAATAGCCAGACCCCACCTGCACTGATACCATTTTAACTTTTTTTTACATATTCTTTCCTTTGTCCTGTAAAGAGATGACTCACATGCCTCTGCCTTAGATTTAGCTCTACTGTCAACCCATGTTTGCAGCAGCAGCTCCTCCTGCCCGTGGGTCCCGTCCCCATGTTATTCTCTAGATGGGAGAGCACTACTGCCAGACCTTGAGAGAGTCCAAAAAAAATCTTTCTTTTGACTCCTCAGCTCACCAACCCCACATCAGCTAGGTTGCTTCCAACATCACAAGGGGAGAAGACCACGACTGCATTCTATTGTTTAATTTGGTTTACAAATGGGTCTTACTTAAATGATAAACAAGGATGGTTAATCCAGTAAAAAGATTTCCCTCTACAGGCTTAAGAAATCACCACGGAAGAAGAAAAATAATATATGTAGGTTGCAACAAAAGGGGAAAATAATACTTTTGGCAACTTTCTCCCACTCGCTCATATAGCCTCTACTACTTGTGCTATATGCCCAAAGTATAATCCAGAGAAGCCACTTCATGAGTCACAAGCCCACTTTCCTTTTCTAAGGGACCCTTTGAGGTATGACAATTGGACTTTGTCCAAATGCCACCATCTCAAGGATAAATATATCTTGTAATGATCTGTATGTTCTCCCATTGGATTGAGGCCTTTCCTTGCAGAAGAGCAAAGGCTTTAACAGTAGGTAAATTACTATTAGAGAGAATAATTCCTGTTTGGGGAATTCCTACTGAGTTACATAGTGACTGGGGAACTCAAATCTGTTTGTAATGTTTGGCCAATATTGCAGCATTTCCACTGCGCTTACCATCCTCGATCTTCAGGACTGGTAAAACTAATGGCACAACTAGGACTTAATTGGCAAGCTTTCAGAGGCATTTACTCTCTCACTACCAAAAGCTCTTGTGCTAGTGCTCCTTAATCTTAGATCTATACTTTTTGTAAACATCAGCTGTCTCATTTTGAAATAATAATAAAACAGCCTATGCAATTAGATGAATAAATATATGAACTAGCTTTTCTTAAGGGATATATTACATTGTTGTCACGGTCTTATTGAGGTACTTAAAGTAAAATGAAAGATTGGTAGCTGATTCTTTCACAGAGCTCCCAGAACTTAAGGATCTTGGACTGTAACCTGAAGAATTTATTTATTGAAAGAGACGTCAAATAAGACTGTTTGCAGCCCTGTAGAGAAGGACCAAACCAGGAGGAGAAGAAGACGACATCTGTTGTAGACAGCTGTCCCGAGACTCCGGACCAGGCCTGTATTCCCAACTTTCTATCTCCTCATTTAAACATTTGTTATGCTTAAACTGTAAACCTTCGTTATAATTTGTTTGGAATACTATCATACTTAAAGAAAGGGATTAATGTGGAACAGATTGATCTTGAAGGCCAGGAATTTATCGAGTGACTCCTAATGGAACTCAATGGGGTTATGTGGAACAAATCTTTGGCCTTGGCTACTGTCTGGATGGCTAAAACACTGCACCCTGAGTTTCCTTTAAAAGCATGGAAGGAGTCAGGCTGAGTTAAAACCTGTTGCCAATCTCCCTCTCTTTAAGGCCAGATGGGCTTGTTCAGTGTTCCACTGGTATGGCTATATTTTCAGCTATATGTGCTTCTTCTTTGGGGCTAAAAGATGTCGTTATCACATATGGAAGCTCTGACTAAATTTACTCAAGGAGCCCTTAATGATAGTCAAGCAGGGATAGCCTTATTAAATACCAAAATGTCTTTAATGTGAGAGCCTGTCCTTCAAAACAGAATGGCTTTAGATATTCTTACTGCATCCCAAGGTGGTACATATACAATTATTCAGACTGAATGCTGTGTTTTTGTACATGATGAATCTTCCAATGTGTCATCTCTGCTAAAGCACATGAAGAAGCAAGTGGATGCCTTATGTGAATCCTGCACCCACTTTGATTTATTTGGTTGGCTCCCTTTTCAGTATCAGTTCCCTTTTTCGATCTGTATTGGAATTCCTATTTCTATTATTTATTGGAATCCTTGTACTGGTCATAATATTCAAACTAATTGTTGTTTTCTGTACTCAGTGTTGTAAGAGTAGCATACAAACTAGAGTAATGATTGCTCAAATGGCTTGAGACAGTTGATCTATCTTATAACCCTGGACAAATTTCCTTTTCTGATAGAGACTATGGCTAAGAATTCATTTAAGACTAATCCTCTCAAAAATGCTGTTATTATCGTTACTGTACTTGTTCTATAATCATATACAATGTAAATGCAAGGTGTCATAGAAAAGCTCATATACAATGTTTGTGCAACAATCTAAATTAATTACATAACGTATGAAATGCTTCCTCTGTTAAGAAATATACTTCCATGCTTGTCCACTATTTCCCCCCAATGTGGATGACTAGGCAAATAATGAGATAAAAGCTTAGCACCGAGGAACATGATGGACCCAGGGCAGGCAGCAACCACCCTGGCACCGAGGGACAATGTTTTGATCATCAATGCTTTCTATCGAAAGATTAGAGATCAAAAGGGGAAAATGACAAATAAAAATGGCAAGCACTAGGATCTATTGGAGAATATGAGGAAGCTATTTGGTATAAACCTAATTCGGCCTGACCTTGTCTTTCTAAAAGGGCCTGACCAAGGCAGTTGAGCATGCATTGTATATCTGCTTTAGAGATTCCCTATGGCAAGAGCAAAGGCCCT